>NW_027330928.1:0-118529 GCF_022965805.1 Primulina eburnea
ACTATTTTGATTTCAGGCAGAGTAGCTACGACTTTGGTAGATACTGGTGCTACTCATTCTTTTATGTCTGATTTGTTTTTTAATCGTTGGGTATAGTTCCTTCTGTTCTTCCCCTCCAGCTTAGTGTTGTTTTGCCTTCGGGGGACGTGTTGTACCCGACGTCGATTGTGTTTGCATGCCATGTTCGTATCGAGGAGCGAGTTGTCTTCGCTGATTTGATTGTTATTCCTATGGTTGCTTTCGATGTTATTCTTGGCATGGATTGGCTTTCGACTTACCGTGCAGTTATCGATTGTGTTGCTAAGAAGGTGACTTTTGCAGATGATGGCCAGGGAGGAGTTCTCGCCAGCTCAGGTACTTCGTTGGTCCTTCCTTTTATTTCTTGTCTTGAGGCTGAGAGATTGCTGTGTAGAGGTTGCGATGGGTTTCTTGCTTCTATTGTGGATGTGGATAGACTGATTAAGTTGAATATAGATGATATTGATGTTGTGAGGGAGTTTGCTGATGTGTTTGAGGATGATGTTCCGGGTTTGCCGCCGGACAGAGATGTTGAGTTTTCGATCGATTTAGCTCCAGGTACGGTTCCTATCTCTAAGGCTCCGTACAGGATGGCCCCTACTGAGATGAAGGAGTTGAAGATTCAGTTGCAGGATCTTTTAGACAAGGGTTTTATTCGTCCGAGTTCTTCGCCTTGGGGAGCTCCGGTTCTTTTTGTTAAGAAGAAGGATGGATCTTTGCGGCTGTGTATCGACTACAGGGAGCTCAACAAAGTGACTGTCAAGAACAAGTATCCGTTGCCTCGGATGGATGATTTGTTTGATCAGCTCCATGGTGCCACTGTATTTTCGAAGATTGATCTTCGGTCTGGCTATTATCAGTTGAAGGTTAGGGAGTCCGATATCCCTAAGACGGCTTTCAGGACCAGGTATGGTCATTTTGAGTTTCTTGTGATGTCGTTTGGTTTGACCAATGCCCCTTCAGTCTTCATGGACCTGATGAACCGTGTGTTCAAGCCCTATCTGGATAGCTTCGTCATTGTCTTCATTGACGACATCTTGATCTATTCCAAGACCAGAGAGCTTCATGCAGAGCATCTCAGAGTGGTTCTTCAGTTGTTGCGAGAGAAGAGGTTGTTTGCCAAGTTGAAGAAGTGTGAATTTTGGCTGGATCAGATTTCTTTTCTAGGCCATGTCGTTTCGAAGGATGGCATTGCTGTTGATCCGATGAAGATAGAGGCGATTCAGAAATGGCCTATTCCTACCACTGTCTCAGAGGTACGCAGTTTCCTTGGTTTGGCGGGTTATTATCGTCGTTTCATTTCAGATTTCTCCAAGATTGCCCTGCCATTGTCCAATTTGACGAGGAAGGCTGTGAAGTTCGAGTGGTCTATCGATTGCCAGAGTGCATTTCAGGAGTTGAAGGACAGGTTGACGACAGCTCCTGTTCTTTCTTTGCCTAGTGGTTCCGAGGATTTTGTGGTCTATACTGATGCGTCGAAGAGAGGCCTTGGTGCAGTGCTGATGCAGCGAGGTAAGGTCATTGCTTATGCTTCTCGTCAGTTGAAAGACTATGAGAATAATTATCCGACGCACGATTTGGAGCTAGCAGCTGTGGTTTTCGCCCTGAAGATTTGGAGACATTATCTGTATGGCGAAAAGTGTGAGATCTTCACGGACCACAAGAGTTTGAAGTATCTGTTTTCTCAGAAAGAGCTCAACATGAGGCAGAGGAGGTGGTTAGAGCTGGTCAAAGATTATGATGTGACTATCAGTTACCACCCAGGGAAGGCGAACGTTGTGGCTGATGCTTTGAGTCGTAAATCGAGTTCTTCATTGAGTTCTTTGATTCAGAGGCCATTGTTGATGGATTTGCAGAGAGAGGAGATTGATCTGGTGATTCCAGGTACCATTGCTCGTCTTTCAGCGTTGGTTATTCGATCTACTTTGACGGACAGGATCCGTAGAGAGCAGACTGTCGATGTGCAGTTGCTAGAGTTGAGAGCTAGAGCTGAGGAGAGGGGTAATTCAGAGTTTGGTTTGAATGGTGATGGATTGGTGACTTTCAGAGGCCGTATCTGTGTTCCTATTGGCGATGATATTCGGCGAGATGTCTTGACAGAGGCTCATACTGCACCATATTCGATTCATCCAGGCAGTACAAAGATGTTTCAGGATCTTCGTCGACTCTACTGGTGGCCAGGTATGAAGAAAGATATTGCTTTGTTCATTTCTCAGTACCTTACTTGTCAGCAGGTGAAGATTGAGCACCAGAGACCTACTAGGACATTGCTATCATTGCCGATTCCTCAGTGGAAGTGGGAGCATATTACGATGGATTTCGTGACTGGTCTTCCCAGAGTGCAGAAAGGTTATAATTCCATTTGGGTCATTGTTGATCGGTTAACTAAGTCAGCGCACTTTCTCCCAGTCAAGACGACGTACTCCATGAAGCAGTATGCCGAGGATTACATTGCAGAGATAGTTAGACTTCACGGTGTCCCTGTGTCGATCGTGTCTGATCGTGACCCCAGATTTACCTCCGAGTTTTGGAAGAGTCTGCATAGAGCTATGGGTTCTCGGTTAGCGTTCAGTAAAGCTTATCATCCTCAGAGTGACGGTCAGTCAGAGAGAGTCATTCAGATTTTAGAGGACTTGCTCAGAGCTTGTACTATTGACTATTCTGGTAGCTGGGATTCTAAATTGCCTCTTGTGGAGTTCACGTACAACAATAGCTACCAGGCGTCGATTGGGATGGCACCGTATGAGGCACTTTATGGCAGGAAGTGCAGATCGCCTTTGTATTGGGATGAGGTTGGCGAGAGAAAGATGTTGGGTCCCGAGTTGGTCCAGCAGACAGCCGATGTTGTTACTGTGATCAGAGAGAGGATGAAGACAACACAGTCCAGACAGAAGAGCTATGCAGATGTTCGTCGCAGACCTTTGCAGTTTGAGGTTGGCGATCATGTATTTCTGAAGATTGCACCTCTCAAGGGTGTGATGAGATTTGGCAAGAAGGGTAAGTTGAGTCCAAGATTCATTGGTCCTTTTGAGATCTTGGACAGAGTTGGGGACCGAGCCTACAGATTAGCCCTACCGCCCGATCTTGACAGAGTCCATAATGTGTTTCACGTATCGATGCTCAGGAAGTATATTGCGAATCCTTCCCATGTTCTTCGCCACGAGCCATTGGACTTGACGCCGAATTTGACTTACCAAGAGATTCCGATTCAGATTCTGGATCGCACAGTTAGAGTATTGAGGAACAAAGAGATCGGCATCGTTAAAGTCCTTTGGAGGAACCATTTGATCGAAGAGGCTACGTGGGAACCAGAGGATGAGATGAGAGAGAAGTATCCTGAGTTGTTCGTTTAGTGACGTTGTGGGGACCCGGGCTCTAATTCTTTTTCTTGGGATTAAATGGATCATTATTCTAAAATGTGGGTCAATTTTTTCGCTTTTTACATCAAATCAAATGTAACTAAACAAGCATAAGTTCTTTATTTATTGTACAACATACAACAAAAGATACATGTCTTATTCTATATACAACTAGTGTTCACTACCATCTATAAACAAAAGATAGTCCAAAGCTAATAAAAGACCACTAGTCCTCTGCTGCGCCCGTGATATCCACGCTAACCCGATCATCTCTGTCTCGACCCAGATCCTGCCCCACCTGTTGTTATGCACACATACAGACATAACAACAACCGGAAAACGGGTGAGAACAAATCCCAGTATAAACATGTAACATGCATAAAACAATCTAAACATGAAACATGCTGATATGAATGTCATTCATATAAAATCATGCAATGTGAATCTAATCATGTCTAGACTCGACTCGACTAGAACTGTAGTATCCCGATGCCTAATTTGAGTTAATTATTGGATTAATTATATTTCGGTGGGATCGGAAGGACCGAACAGAGTTCGGATCGTCCGAAGCGGGTTCGGATCGTCCGAAGAGGGTTCGAATCGTCCGAAGACAGGTGTCTGGAAACGTGGAAGACATGCAGAGTTCGGATCGTCCGATCAGGGTTCGGATCGTCCGAAGACAGGTGTCTGGACACGTGGAAGACATGCAGGGTTCGGATCGTCCGATAAGGGTTCGGAAGGTCCGAAGTGTACAGTGGATCGGATCGTCCGAAGTGGATCGGATCGTCCGATCGTTGTCTATAAATAGAGGCGCGAGGCTTCATTTGTTACTCGCCAATTCCGAGTGTTCCAGAGCGTTTTAGTCGTTTCTGATGGGTTTCTAGTCTTTTCCCGAGGTTTAGGCACTAGCGGGGAGCTACTGGTTTTGTAGCAGAGCTGTGCTCTAGTTGGGAGCTAGCGGCATCAGTGGGCTGACTACGGACGCAGACTTGATTCTAGGACTGATTGCTAGGATCTACTGGTTTGAGGTACGAAAGTACTATCCGAGATAGCAGGATTGAGTATGCTTTACTATGTGTTGCATGTTTATATGTTGCATTATTATCTGTCATATGATGCATGGTTTATTATGCGGCATTTGCATAATCATGTTGAGCCTGACTATTTTTGAGATAGCCTGTTGAGAGGGTGCTCAGCCCTCGTTTGTTGTGGATGGTTGGACCCCGTTGGCCGACGGTGGTCAGGTCACCTGTATATCCACAGGTTTATTTTGGTATGGGAGCCACCTCCTGGTGCGACGGCGCAGAGTGCTACATACCTTGACGTCATTTACCTGAGCAGTATTTCGATATACCCAGATCCTGGTATCCAGTACATTTTGCATACATGCATGTCATAGTCTTGTATACTCATGCTTTTGGTGCTGAGCGTTTTATGCTCACGTCCTCGGTTTATCTCTGTTTTGGACACCCTATTCGATGGGGCAGGTCTCAGGTTGGACGGTCCAGGAGGGAGTGGACAGGGAGCTGGCAGAGGTTGACCTGTAGTTGTTGATATTTGTTCTTGGTATTTAGTTCGATCTGGTTGTTTAAGTATTTTGTGCTTACAGATTCGATTGGATTGTATTACTGTTTTTCCGCTGTTTACCTGATTCAGTTTAAATGTTAAATTTTGCATGCTTAAGTTCTGATTAGTAGGTGATTCTGGAACGGGTCACTACATTTATTGTATCAGAGCATGCATTAAGATTTTGGGATTTAGAACTGTTCTTTTGGGTTTAATCTCTGGTAACTTTTGTAGCTAAGAGATGTCTGGTTTTGACGACGATGCTAGTAGTCATGGCAGCGTTGGACGCTGGGGAGACCGCGACGATCGGGAGCGTCGTCGAGAGCATCGAGAACGTCGTCAACACCGTCGTGATGAGCCTCGGAGTTTTAGTATGCATCGGTTCTTGCAGATGGGGCCGAAACCTCTTTCAGGCGGTGAGACCCCGGATGTTGCGGAGAACTGGCTTGAGAGGATGGAGAGCTGCTTCAAGACTTTTCAGTGCTCGGCGGAGCAGCAGATTAATACCCTTGATTTCTTGCTGGAGGGTGGTGCGCGCAAGTGGTGGAGGTCTACCTCTGCACCGATAGTTCAGCGACAGGGTCGAGTTCTTTGGGCCGATTTCCGAGCCGCTTTCATGCTGCTTTACTTTCCGCCAGCTCTTCTGCAGACCAAGGCGATTGATTTGATCAATCTGAAGCAGGGAAGTTTGTCTGTTGATGAGTATCAGCAGAAGTTCTTTGAGTTGCTTCCGTATGTTCCGCATGTCAGTGACAATGCTAGTGCCAAGTATAACCATTTTCTTCAGGGCCTCAATTAGGAGATTTATGATCGGGTTGTTGTCTGCGATGATCCGACATCGTATGAGGGCCTTGTGAATCGTTGTCGCCAGGCTGAGGGCAGTTTGCTGAGAGGTCGAGCCATGCAGTCTGCTCGTCCTACTAGTTCTTTGGGTCCCCGCGCCCAAGCATTCAAGAAGGCTGGATCTACTTCTTCTTCCTCTGGATCTGGAGGAATTTACCATTTTGGGAAGAAGAAGGGCCCGTGTCAGCATTGCGGGAAGGATCATCCGACGGAGCGTTGTCGCAAGGTTGCGGGTGCTTGTTACAAGTGCGGTGAGATGGGCCACATGAAGAGAGATTGTCCACAGACGGGCAGAGGATCAGGATCTGGTTCTCAGGCTTCAGTTCATCAGAGGCCACAGCAGGGACAGTCTACTCAGGGTTCTAACCTCCGACCGCGTACTCAAGGGCAGGTCTTTGCTCTTAACCAGGATCAGGCGGCTGAGGAGAATGAGAGAGTTATCGCAGGTGTGTTTTTATTATGTGGATTACCTGCTTACGTTCTCATTGATACTGGAGCATCACATTCATTCATATCTGCGAGATTTGTTAAGCGTCATAAGTTACCTTTCACTTCTTTGGACGTTATGGTATCTGTTTCCACGCCGATGGGTCATTCGGTGCTAGCTAAACGTCTAGTTTTGGGTTGTCCTCTAGAGTTTGAGGGTAATGTTTTAACTGCTAATTTGATGATTCTTGTGATGGAGGATTTTGATTGCATTCTGGGAATAGATGTGCTGACTGTGTTTAGAGCTACTGTGGACTGTTATCAGAAGTTTGTGCAGTTTCGTCCAGTTGAGGGCGACAGTTGGTTTTTCTATGGAGAGGGAGCGCGACCCCCGATGCCTGTGGTTTCTGCTCTGAAAGCCTGTCGTGCTTTAGAGGTGGGCGGGGAAGGCTACCTTATCTATGCTATTGATTCGTCCGCAGATAGTGTCGGTATCAGTGTCATTCCAGTGGTTTGCGATTTTCCGGATGTTTTTCCCGAGGAGATTCCTGGTTTTCCTCCCGTTCGGGAAGTGGATTTCGGCATTGATTTAGTGCCAGGCACGACACCAATCTCTAGAGCTCCTTATCGTTTAGCTCCATCGGAGATGCAAGAATTGAAACAGCAGTTGCAGGATCTTCTTGACAAGGGGTATATTCGACCCAGTGTGTCCCCGTGGGGAGCACCAGTTCTTTTTGTCAAAAAGAAGGATGGTTCTATGCGGCTCTGCATAGATTATCGGCAGTTGAATCGTGCGACGATAAAGAATAAGTATCCGTTGCCACGGATTGATGATTTATTTGATCAACTGCAAGGTACCTCTTGTTAGAGTAGGTGCACGTCGAGCCAAGTGTTGGCCGAGTGTTCACAATGAAACTCTATGTATAAACGATCTTTATTTTAATAATATTTGAATTTATTAATTTGGCGCATCTTTATCTTTATACCCATGCTAGTTGCATAGATAAAGTCCTTGAATATACAAATAGTAGAAAGAATATGAGATGCTCATATGATGAGTAACATGAAACTCATATTTGGAATACTGTATATTCTAAACCGTTCCTAGTCGATTCAGCCGCCACTAAGAAGGATAAAGGCCGCTCGAGTTAGAGACTAGTATCTGCGATGTGAGTACCATGTTTCATTGGTAGGGGACATTGTGATGTCCGAGCATGCAGATAGGTGCTCCTGGTAGAGTGCACTGAACAACCCTCTGTAAAGGACTTTCCAAGTGGTTCTCACTTATCGAGTGGAAAAGTCCTAGTTTATGGTTGTACACCATTAGTCCTTATGACCCGGGACAACATTGAGACTCTATGTGCTAGCGTTTCACTTTGACTTGTTTACCGACTCTTTTGGGGTCATCAGGTGGCAAGGTTGGGTGTTGCGGCGAAACATATAGGAGTCGATGCATTGTAGTCGGGGATTCACCGCTTACCTTCGGGTATGGATATCCTATGTGTTTTTCATGTATATGTGGGTTGAAATCTCTGATCAGAGTATGGTGGTAATTATGAAAGGGGTTTCATAGATTACACCATCGATGCAACCACAACATGACACATAGTATCGATTCATTGACAACTCTCGATAAACCAATAGTTGTCGAATCGGTCGGGATATATGAGTTGAAGGGACCGTACTGTACGCTAACCATAATTGAATGGTTCTTGCAGGCACTATCATGTGATACCTAGGGAATCACGTAAGCGATGCTGCTAGGCGTTTAACGTGATTGGTTGGGTACTATCAGACTTGAGTTCTGACGTTCTTACTATCAAGGAGTTGATAAGTAAGAAGGGAGCAATTGGGGTATGCTCGTATAAGGACATGTTTAGTCCGAATCACATGGAGATGTGAACCCACGGCTAGTTGTATCAATGAACCATTGAGGGCCACACAAGTACTGGCTTTGTAAATCCCGATGAGAAGTAAAATAGTTCAATGTGTTGAACGGCTTATAAATGTGTTTATAAGCGTTAAGAAAAATAGAAGTATGACTTCTAAGAGAGAAATATAAATTTTAATTTATGGAAGTGTTCCTAAGATTAAAATTTGGCCAAGTAAATAATGTAGTTGAAAATTGTGATTTTCATAAACACTATTGGGGACTAAATTAAATCAATTCAAGTGTTGAATTAATTAAACACTGGTGGACCTAGTAGAGTCCAAATAATTAAAAATAATTCAAGTGTTGAATTAATAATATTGAGTCTTGTAGAGCTCAATTAAAATAATTATTTAACTAGTGGGACTTGAATAAATTCAAGTAGTATTTAATTAATCTCAAATGTGTTTGAGATAATTAAAATTTAGTCCATGGTTTTTAATGTGTTAAAAACCATATTATATATGCATGACATGCTAGGGTTTGCATGCTTGGGAGGTGAAGAGACTTTGAATACTTTTTAATAAAATAATGCATGGCATGGGGATCAACTTTTTCACTTTTCCCACACCCAAGTCTAGACTTCACTCCCTCATTCCAACCTTGTCTTGGCCGAATTTTCTAGTCTTTCTCTCCCAAAAATTCTTCTCTCTTTTGTTCTTCAAGTGTTGGAGAATAAAAGATTTCTCATTGAAAAATCCTCTTGATTTTTCTAGTGCAAATCAAGAGGGGTTTTACATAGCTTGTGGTGGGCTTGATTTTGAAGGAAAGGAAGTTGGAGGCTTGTAGATCTTCAACCTTGAAGAGCTTTGTTGTTTACAACAAAGTTGGTGCCATACATCAACCTCAAGAGGTTGATAGGTAATTTTCTAAAACATCCTATGCATGGTTTTAGTTTTTGTAAATATTACACAAAACATTTGAGGGGGCCGAAAATTCTTGAGAAAAATTTTAATTTTTCGCTTCCGTTGCGTTTCCGGCCTCCGTAACCGGTCCGCTTTCAAGTGGTATCCGAGCTATGGTTACGGTTTTTGTGTAATATTTGCATAATATTATGTTGAGATCAATTTCTAACCGTTTGAGATTTTTTGGTGCAAAAAAATGCAAGGACCGAAATTTTAGAAAAAAAAAAAAAAAATGTTTTTCCGGGGCTGCCCGAGGGCTGCCCGAAGGGGCTGCCCGAAATTAGGGGCAGCCCAAGGGGCTACCCGAAATACTGCTTTTAAAATAAAAAAAAAAATTTTTTGTTGCCGGAATCCGGCGACGGAGCTCCGGTGACGGCAATGACGACTAGGGTTTCAAAAGTGTTTTGGATAATCTTAGTGTCATGGGCCTTGAGATGTTGGGCCATTGGATTGCCAACATAATTTGTGAAATTTAAATGGGCCAAAATATTTTTGGTGAAAAATGGTTTTTGGGCCCTTAAGTTTAAATTTACAATTGTTGCACATATTTTCTCATAAAATAAATAATTGAAGTAGGACTTTAATTATTTATAGTAAATTGTGATTTACAAGAAATTCGATTATAAACAAATTAATTTGAAAGTAGACAAAGGTGTTTGTATACTTTGTTAATTTAATTTATAATTGTGGCGGTTAGTGATTGGATCAAGATATATAATATTGGATCAATTAATTATTGTGATAATTAATTGATGGTGTATGATATGTGATATTATGCATGAAGGATGATCAAAAGCCCAAGCCCAATTTGCTAGGTGTATGCTAGGATATTTGTGTTGTATGATTGTAATAATTATCAATTTAAAGTGGGATTGGTTTATGGCCCGTTCCCACCCCATGAGATGTATCCCTATGTGCCATGGATATTTAATTGTAAATATTATAATAGTGGAAGATCAAGATTGGAAGATGGTGGCCTTGATGATTATGAAGATCGAAGACATGTAATATTGGATGCTAATGTAATAATTTAGTTGCATTGCATCCCTTGCATTTACCCTAGGATTGGACCTAGGCCCGTGTTTGGCTCACACGGACCATTAGTTTTGGGGCGATTGATCATCCTTGTACTGTTTTCTATTTATAATATATGCATGATATGTTATAAATAATGAGTATGTGCGTTATTATTATTATAATAACAAAAGTTGCATGAATCCGGCAAACATACGATCAAACATGGCGAGCTTTTAAAATAAAATTAATGATGAGACCTTTCAAAATTAAAAACCCTCATTTTGAATAAGATTCAAAATTAATATCAAGTCCGAAAAGGGGAATTATAAATTTGTTTATAATTTCCTTGTCTTCCATCGACAATGGATGCATGATGAACGCTACCCGTACTCGGGGCTCGGCTCATATTATTGAGGGGGCCCTGGGTGCCGGAAAGCTGTGACATCCATTGACATGGTGATGTGAACTACGTGGAACTCCCATGATTTCGGCTCATATTATTGAGGGAACTCATGGCGACCGTCCATTAAGGTTCAATATCGATGGGTTAGGCTTGACACGTAAAGATGAACGACGTCATATTATTGGGTCCTAATCAAACGTGAGACAAAAGTATACGTAGAGGGTTGCATGGCGATGCAATTGGAAACTACCTTTTAGGAGTTGTGATGGCCGATATTATTCGGGATCACAATTCGCTAATTGGACCTTACGTACCTACTGAGGATAGTGTTTTCCGTTTTCACTAGAGGGTAGTGAAAATGTCAAAACAGTGGGAGCGATAATTTATGAAGTTAAAGTCCAAACTTCATATCTTACTAAATATTTAAAATAGTCATCAACATTTATCTGTTTTACTTTTCAGTACAAATCGACAATGTCTTCGATGAGCAATCCGATATCTATAATACTCGACAAACACATATTAACTGGACCTAATTACCTCACTTGGCTAAGAAACCTGAAAATCGTCTTGAATTCGGAAAATGTAGCATATACACTGACTGAGTCGCCCCCTGTTGAGGCTCCGACTGAATGCAATCCTGAGGAATTGCAGGCTTACAAGGAATGGTGTGACCATGACTTGATAGCCATGTGTTATATGCTGACTTCTATGAATGATGAGCTGCAGAGGCGTTTTGAAGGTGCAAAGAGTGCTGCTGACATTCATTTGCACCTCAAGGAGCTCTTTGGAGAGCAAACGCGTCCTCTTAGGCATGCTTGTTAGAGTAGGTGCACGTCGAGCCAAGTGTTGGCCGACTGTTCACAATGAAACTCTTTGTATAAACGATCTTTATTTTAATAATATTTCAATTTATTAATTTGGCGCATCTTTATCTTTATACCCATGCTTGTTGCATAGATAAAGTCCTTGAATATACAAATAGTAGAAAGAATATGAGATGCTCATATGATGAGTATCATGAAACTCATATTTGGAATACTGTATATTCTAAACCGTTCCTAGTCGATTCAGCCGCCACTAAGAAGGATAAAGGCCGCTCGAGTTAGAGACTAGTATCTGCGATGTGAGTACCATGTTTCATTGGTAGGGGACATTGTGATGTCCGAGCATGCAGATAGGTGCTCCTGGTAGAGTGCACTGAACAACCCTCTATAAAGGACTTTCCAAGTGGTTCTCACTTATCGAGTGGAAAAGTCCTAGTTTATGGTTGTACTGAAAGGGATCGATATACGGTGTTCAAAATCGCAACGGAAGCACAAAAATGTTTTCAAAACATGAAAACCGAAATTTTGGTATAAAAATTTTTCAAAATTGAACACCATGTACTAGTTGTGCAAACATATACAAAATCTCAACTTTCAAGCATAGGGTGTTGAGAAAATTACCTATCAATCACAAGGATTGATTTTATGGCTCCAACTAAGGTGTAAACACCTTAGCTCTTGAAGGTAGACAATCTACAAGCTCCTCCTCCAAATCCTTGAAACTTTCCTTCAAATTAGGCCCACCACTCACAAGGTAAACCCCCTCAAAATTGCACTAGAAAAGTTTGAGGATTTTTCAAAGAGAAAGAATTTTTGTCTCCAAAATGAAGAACAAAACTTGAGAGAAAAATGAGAGAAAATTGGTGTAAAATCCTTTGTGAATTTTTCGGCCAAGAGGTATGCATGGAGGAGTGGGAGACTAGCCTAGGTAGTTGCAAAAGTTGTCTCAAAAGTTGCACTACTTTTGAATATTTTATTAAAAAGTATTTTGGCTATTACTCCAAGCATGCAAACCCTAATCCCCTTTGCATGTGGGCTTGAAACCCTTCACAAGGGCCCATGGACTAATATTATTGTCTCAAACAATTTGAGCCCAAAACTACTTTGCTTGAATTTTATACAAGCCCACTAGTTTAAATAATAATTTCCAATTGGGCTCTACAAGGCCCAATTATATAAAATTAATTCAACACTTGAATTAAAATAATTATTTGGACTCTACTAGGTCCACTAGTGTTTAATTAATTCAACACTTGGATTAATTTAATTTAGTCCATAATAATGTTTATGAAAATCACAATTTTCAAACACATTATTCACTTGGCCAAATTTTAATTTAGGAACACTTCCAAAAATTAAAATTAATATTTCTCTCATAGAAGTCATACTTCTAAATTTTTCTTTTCCGCTCATAAACACATTTACAAGCCGTTCAACACATTGAACTATTTTACTTCTCTTCGGGATTTACAAAGCAAGTACTTGTGTGGCCCTCAATGGTTCATTGATACAACTAGCCGTGGGTTCACATCATAATGTGATTCGGACTAAACATGTCCTTATTCGAGCATACCCTAATTGCTCCATTCTTACTTATCAACACCTTGATAACAAGAACGTTAGAACTCAAGTCTGATAGTACCCAACCAATCACGTTAAACGCCTAGCAGCATTGCTTACGTGATTCCCTAGGTATCACATGATAGTGCCTGCAAGAACCATTCAATTATGGTTAGCGTACAGTACGGTCCCTTCAACTCATATATCCCGATCGATTCGACAACCATTGGTTTATCGAGAGTTGTCAATGAGTCGATACTATGTGTCATGTCGTAGTTGCATCGATGGTGTAATCTATGAAACACCTTTCATAATTACAACCATACTCTGGCCAGAGATTTCGATCTACATACACATGATAACACATAGGATATCTGTAGTGACCCGTTCCAGAATCACCTACTAATCAAGAACTAAGCATGCAATTAACCTAATTAACAATAATCAGAGATAACAGCGGAAAAAGTCAACAAAAATACCGATTATACAACCCAATCGAAGTCTAGAATAACTCAAAATAAAATACCCAATACAACCATATCGAATCAAAACAATACCGATAAACTAAACCAACCAGCTACTCAACGTCCTCCTCCTGCTCCTCCTGAGCTGTCCAACCTGAGGCCTGCCCCGTGGGAATGGGGTGTCCAAAAATAAACAAAACCGAGGACGTGAGCGATAAGAACGCCCAGTACAAAAGTATGAGTATACAGACCTATATGAAATGCACATGCTATGATCATGATACCGGGGTAGTCAAGAAACAGGAGTCACAAAAGGATCTCAACAATGCTCAGTCTAGAGGCGCCAAGTGGATAGTGCCGCGCGGTCCAACCTCTGGGTCACTGCATCCACTACAAGACAGACGTGGACCTAAAATGTCCCGGACCACCGAAGCCCTCCCGACCCGTCGGCCACTGTGTACTCTCGGTGTCCATGCGTCCACAAGACAGGGCTGAGCGGCCCCAAGATATAGCTTATCTCGAAAGAGATACAGCTCAACAGTAAAGGCTATCTCGAAGAAGATACGGCTCAACATGAAATGCAACGTGCAGTAATAAACGTGACATAATAGCATGCATCATATGACATATATCAATGCACCACATAATCATGCAACACATATAAGAATGTATACTCAACCAGGATATCTCGGATAGTACTTTCGTACCTCTATCACAGCAAGCCTAGCCTTACGCAACACCGCTAATCAGGTCTAGCACAAGCCTACGCATCAAAAGCATACTCAATCAATACTACCATGCTCGACTAGCAAAAACCAGTACTCCCTAGTACTACCAAAGGTTTAGGGTTAACCTTCGTCCGTCGACAGCCCTTTGATGTCGATTGCCTCGTAACTCAGACGCCGCTACGCTACTACTCCTGGCAGCTCTTGGCTATCGCTTGACCAACAACTAACCCTAGAAACCTTCCAAATCCTCTCAACTATGAGAGAAAACTCAAGAAATTGGCAAGTCAAAATGAGGAAATCCGAGCACTATTTATAGGCCATGTTCGGATCCTCCGAACAACACTTCGGAACGTCCGAACGCTACGTGTCCATTGGCTCTTGACAGCTCATGATCGGATCCTCCGATCAAGGCCATCCAATGCATGGCCAGCGTTAACCGGTCATCATCCATACGACCGATTCGAACAGTTATAAGTGTCAATGAATCTACTATGGTCATGTTGGTTGATCTTGGTGAATCTTGGACCCCTTTCAAATACACCATACTCTGATCAGCATCAACCCACATTACATTCCGGGATATCCATACCCGAAGGTAAGCGGTGAATCCCCGACTACAATGCATCGACTCCTATGTGTTTCGACAGAACACCCAACCTTGCCACCTGATGACCCCATAAGAGTCGGTAAACAAGTCAAAGTGTAATTCTAGCACATAGAGTCTCAATGTTGTCCCGGGTCATAAGGACTAATTCTGTACAACCATAAACTAGGACTTTCCACTCGATAAGTGAGAACCACTTGGAAAGTCCTTTTATGGAGGGTTGTTCAGTGCACTCTACAAGGAGCACCTATCTGCATGTTCGGACATCACAATGTCCCCTACCAATGAAACATGGTACTCACATCGCAGATACTAGTCTCTAACTCGAGCGGCCTATATCCTTCTTAGTGGCGGCTGAATCGACTAGGAACCGTTTAGAATATACAGTATTACAAATATGAGTTTCATGATACTCATCATATGAGCATCTCATATTCTTTCTACTATTTGTATATTCAAGGGCTTTATCTATGCAGCTAGCATGGGTATACAGATAAAGATTTGCCAAATAATAATTTCAAATATTATTAAAATAAAGACTGCTTATACATAGAGTTTCATTGTGAACACTCGGCCAACACTTGGCTCGACGGGCACCTACTCTAACAATCTCCCACTTGCACTAGAGCCAACTACCCATATGCTTAAAACCCATTGATTCGCGATGCTTGTCGAATAATGGTCCAGGTAAAGGCTTAGTTAGTGGATCAGCAACATTATCTGCGGAGCCGACTTTGTCGATCGACACTTCTCCTCGTTCCACGATCTCTCTGAGGATGTGGTACTTTCTCAATACATGTTTGGACTTCTGATGAGACCTCGGCTCCTTCGCCTGAGCTATGGCTCCCGTGTTGTCGCATATCACCGGGATAGGAGCAAATCCATTTGGAATGACGCCCAACTCTTGGACGAAATTCCTAATCCAAACAACCTCCTTTGCTGCAGCCGATGCAGCAATGTATTCTGCCTCAGTGGTGGAATCCGCAGTACTGTCTTGCTTGGAACTCTTCCAAGAGACAGCACCACCATTGAGCATGAATATGAATCCGGAGGTTGACTTCGAGTCATCAACATCGCTTTGGAAGCTAGAGTCGGTATAGCCTTCCAATTTTAGTTCTCCACCCCCATAGACCAAGAACAACTTATTGGTCCTTCTCAAATACTTGAGGATGTCTTTCACAGCTTTCCAGTTGTGGAAGACCGGGGTTCGATTGATATCTTTTCACTACACATAGTGAAAACGCCACGTCAGGACGTGTAGATATCATCCCATACATGATGTTACCAATTGCCGAAGCATACGGAATGCGTGTCATCGTCACTATCTCTGCATCAGTCTCAGGAGACAGACTTGGATAGGGACACGCCATGACACATTGGTAGATGTCCTCTCAAGGACGCATCCATCGAGAACCGCTTCACGATGGTATCATGTATGTGGACTGGGTGAGACCAAGCCATCTTTTCGATCTATCTCAATAGATCTGTATCCCAATACAAAAGATGCTTCACCCAAGTCCTTCATCGAGAACTTACTCGCTAACCATATCTTTGTTGATTGCAACATTCCTACATCATTCCCAATGAGTAGAATGTCATCAACATATAACACCAGGAATGTCACAACACTCCCACTGACCTTCTTATACACATAGGGTCCCTCATGATTCTTAGTAAATCAAACTATTTGATTGTACTATCGAATCTGAGGTTCCAGCTCCTCGATGCCTGCTTAAGACCATAAATAGATCTTTGAAGTTTGCATACCATATGCTCACTTCCGATGGATGTAAACCCTTCAGGTTGAGACATGTAAATCTCCTCCTTAATATCCCCATTAAGGAAGGCTGTCTTGACATCCATCTGCCATATCTCATAGTCATACCATGCAGCTATGGCTAGCAAAATCCTAATGGACTTGAACATCGCAACTGGAGAAAAAGTTTCCTCATAGTCAACACCTTGCCTTTGAGTATACCCTTTTGCTACCAATCGCGCCTTGAAGGTCAATACCTTCCCATCCGCCCCAAGTTTCCTCTTGTAAATCCATTTACACCCTATGGGAACAGTTCCCTCAGGTGGATCCACAAGATTCCACACTTGGTTCGAATGCATGGAATTCATCTCAGATTCCATTGCTTCAAGCCATTTGGATGAATCGGCATCCGATAATGCTTCCTTGAAGGTCCTTGGATCACATCCAAGATTAGGCTCATCATGGCCTTCTTCAAGAAGCTGACCATACCTCATAGGTGGTCTCGAGACTTTCTCTTATCTGCTAGGAGCTTGTATCTCCTCTCTTGGCTCATCGGGTGTGGGTTCTATAATTGTGGGTTTCTCTCGAACTCCTTCGAGTTCTATCATCTGCCTTTTTCTATCCAATAGAAAATCCCTTTCCAAAAAGGTTGCATTCCTAGAAACAAACACTTTTGTTTCTTGGGGATGATAGAAATGATATCCAACTTAATTCCTTGGATATCCCACAAAGTAACATAAAATGGATCAACAATCCAATTTATCTCCCACTTACCTGCTTCACATAAGCAGGGCTCCCCATATTCTAAGATAAGAATATTTGGGAGGCTTACCCATCCATATCTCATATGGTGTCTGCCTTTGAATGGACATTTAATGGAATATCTTTTAATTTTAAGTTATAGAGATCGTTTTCAAGTTCTCAAGTACCAATTAAACATTCATTCTTGTAAATGTTGCAAACACCTTTGCTAAATAAACAAGAATATCCATCTTTATTACAATAGAAATGGAAACAATGTTTTTTCATCAAAAAGGTACAAACAAACATCTCTTAATTAACTTAAAACTATTGTTCAACAATAAGTAAACATCTCTTAAGGTCTTGGCAGCAACTCTTGCTCCATTGCCCATCCTCAAGAAGGTCACACCTTCCTTAAGCTTCCTACTTCTTCCCATCACCTGTAACCCATTACAGAGATGTGAGTCACAACCGGTATCTAATACCCAAGAAGTAGAGTTAATTAAAATGTTTACTTAAATTTAGAACATACCGTTTCCAGAACACTTCTGGGCAAGATATTCTTTGCAATTTCGCCTCCAATGTCCAGGCTTCTTGCAGTGATGACAAACATCACCAGTCTTGTCAGCCTTAACTGGTCTGGCTGCCACAACGGGATTCGGAGATTGCCTCAACAAGGGCTCGTTCTTCTCGGGACGTTGGAAAGAACGCTTCTTTCCATTCCCATGTGGATCAATCTTCGTACCAGATGAAGAACCCACATAAAGAACCGACTTCTCTTTCTTGATAGTGGACTCAAAGGTAACAAGCATGTTTACCAACTCCTCAAGGGTCGGTTCCATCTTGTTCATGTTGAAGTTCACCACAAAAGGATCAAATGAGCTAGGCAGCGATAACAGCAACACGTCCGTGGTCAACTCCGAAGGCAAGATCAAATCCATGCCAACGAGCTTGTCCACGAGCCCGATCACCTTTAAGCCATGCTCATGGACCGAGGCCCCATCTCGCATGCGCAAAGTGATCAGCTCCTTGACGGTAGCATGCCTTAGAGGTCGTGTTTGCTCACCAAAGAGCTCTTTGAGATGCAAATGAATGTCAGCAGCACTCTTTGCACCCTCAAAACGCCTCTGAAGCTCATCGTTCATAGAAGTCAGCATATAACACCTGGCTATCAAGTCATGGTCACACCATTCCTTGTAAGCCTGCAATTCCTCAGGATTGCAGTCAGTCGGAGCCTCAACAGGGGGCGACTGAGTTAGTGTATATGTTACCCTTTCCGAATTCAAGACGATTTTTAGGTTTCTTAGCCAAGTGAGGTAATTAGGTCCGGTTAACATGTGTTTGTCGAGTATTGCAGATATCGGATTGCGAATCGAAGACATTGTCAAAATTTGTACTGAAAAGTAAAACAGATAAATGTTGATGACTATTTAAAATATTTGGTAAGATATAAAGTATGGACTTTAACTTTATAAATATTTACTCCCACTGTTTTGACATTTTTCACTACCCTCTAGTGAAAACGGGAAACTCCTTTCCTCAGTAGGTACGTAAGGTCCAATTAGCGAATTATGATCCCGAATAATATCAGCCAATCACAATTCCTAAAAGGTAGTTTCCAATTGCATCACAATGCAACCCTTAACGTAAACTTTTGTCTCACGTTTGATTAGGACCCAATAATATGACGTCGTTCATCTTCACGTGTCAAGCCTTACCCATCGATGTTGAACCTTAATGGACGATCGCCATGAGTTCCCTCAATAATATGAGCCGAAATCATGGGAGTTCCACGTAGTTCACATCACCATGTCAATGGATGTCACAGCTTTCCGGCAACCAGGGCCCCCCCAATAATATGAGCCGAGCCCCGAGTACGGGTAGCGTTCATCATGCACCCATTGTCGATGGAAGACAAGGAAATTATAAACAAATTTATAATTCCCCTTTTCGGGCTTGATATTAATTTTGAATCTTATTCAAAATGAGGGTTTTTAATTTTGAAAGGTCTCATCATTAATTTTATTTTAAAAGCTCGCCATGTTTGATCGTATGTTTGCCGGATTCATGCAACTTTGTTATTATAATAATAATAACGCACATACTCATTATTTATAACATATCATGCATATATCATAAATAGAAAACAATACAAGGATGATCAATCGCCCCAAAACTAATGGCCCGTGTGAGCCAAACACGGGCCTAGGTCCAATCCTAGGGTAAATGCACGGGATGCAATGCAACTAAATTATTACATTAGCATCAAATATTACATGTCTTCGATCTTCATAATCACCAAGGCCACCATCTTCCAATCTTGATCTTCCCCTATTCTAATATTTACAAATAAATATCCATGGCACATAGGGATACATCTCATGGGGTGGGAACGGGCCATAAACCAAGCCCACTTTAAAAATTGATAATTATTACAATCATACAACACAAATATCCTAGCATACACCTAGCAAATTGGGCTTGGGCTTTTGATCATCCTTCATGCATAATATCACATATCATACACCATCAATTAATTATCACTATAATTAATTGATCCAATATTATATATCTTGATCCAATCACTAACCGCCACGATTATAAACTAAATTAACAAAGTATACAAACACCTTTGTCTACTTTCCAATTAATTTATTTATAACCGAATTTCTTATAAATCACAATTTACTATAAATAATTAAAGTCGTCCAACTTCAATTATTTATTTTATGAGAAAGATTTGCAACTTTTGTAATTTTAAACTTAAGGGCCCAAAAACTTATTTTTCACCAAAAACATTTTGGCCCATTTAAAATTCACAAATATGTTGACCATCTAATGGCCCAACAACTCAAGGCCCATGACACTTTGATATTCCAAAACACTTTTGGAAACCCTAGTCGTCATCGCCGTCGCCGGAGTTCCGTCGCCGGATTCCGGCCAACATTCCGGCCAACATGCAAAAAATTTTTTTTTTTATTATTAAACTTTAGGGGCTGTTCGGGTAGCCCCTCGGGCTGCCCTTGCTGCCCGAAATGGGCAGCCCTCGGGCAGCCCGAGCTGCCCGAAACGGGCAGCAACATGCTGCCCGAAATTCCCCACAAGAAGGCCTCGGTTTTGTTGCAAATTTTCATCTCAAACGGTTAGAAATCGCCCTCAATATAATATCTTGTATATGTTGCACAAAAACTAGTAACCTTAGCTCTTGATACCACTTGAAAGGGATCGATATACGGTGTTCAAAATCGCAACGGAAGCACAAAAATGTTTTCAAAACATGAAAACCGAAATTTTGGTATAAAAATTTTTCAAAATTGAACACCATGTACTAGTTGTGCAAACATATACAAAAATCTCAACTTTCAAGCATAGGGTGTTGAGAAAATTACCTATCAATCACAAGGATTGATTTTATGGCTCCAACTAAGGTGTAAACACCTTAGCTCTTGAAGGTAGACAATCTACAAGCTCCTCCTCCAAATCCTTGAAACTTTCCTTCAAATTAGGCCCACCACCAACTAGGTAAATCCCCTCTTAATTTGCACTAGAAAATTAAGAAGATTTTTCAAAGAGAAGACTTTTATTCTCCAACACTTGAAGAACAAAAGAGAGAAGAAAATTGAGAAAGAAAGAGACACACAATTTCGGCCAAGGTGTGTGGAATGAGGAGGAGAGTTGAGTCTTGGGGTTGCAAAAAGTTAGATACAAAAGTTGTATGCCTTTGCAATTTTTTAATCAAAAGTATTCAAGACTCTTCACCTCCCAAGCATGCAAACCCTAGCATGTCTCACATATATTATATGGTTTTTAACACATTAAAAACCATGGACTAAATTTTAATTATCTCAAACATATTTGAGATCAATTAAATACTACTTGAATTTATTCAAGTCCCACTAGTTAAATAATTATTTTAATTGAGCTCTACAAGACTCAATATTATTTAATTAATTCAACACTTGAATTAATTTTAATTATTTAGACTCTACTAGGTCTACTAGTGTTTAATTAATTCAACACTTGAATTAATTTAATTTAGTCCCCAATAATGTTTATGAAAATCACAATTTTCAACTACATTATTTACTTGGCCAAATTTTAATCTAGGAACACTTTCATAAATTAAAATTTATATTTCTCTCATAGAAGTCATACTTCTATTTTTCTTTACGCTTATAAACACATTTATAAGCCGTTCAACACATTGAACCATTTTCTCCTATAGAAGTCAAACTTCTAATTTTACTTACGCTTATAAACTCCTTTATAAGCCGTTCAACACATTGAACTATTTTCACTTCTCATCGGGATTTACAAAGCTAGTACTTGTGTGGCCCTCAATGGTTCATTGATACAACTAGCCGTGGGTTCACATCTCCATGTGATTCGGACTAAACATGTCCTTATTCGAGCATACCCCAATTGCTCCATTCTTACTTATCAACTCCTTGATAGTAAGAACGTCAGAACTCAAGTCTGATAGTACCCAACCAATCACGTTAAACGCCTAGCAGCATCGCTTACGTGATTCCCTAGGTATCACATGATAGTGCCTGCAAGAACCATTCAATTATGGTTAGCGTACAGTACGGTCCCTTCAACTCATATATCCCGATCGATTCGACAACCATTGGTTTATCGAGAGTTGTCAATGAATCGATACTATGTGTCATGTCGTAGTTGCATCGATGGTGTAATCTATGAAACACCTTTCATAATTACAACCATACTCTGGCCAGAGATTTCGATCTACATACACATGATAACACATAGGATATCCATACCCGAAGGTAAGCGGTGAATCCCCGACTACAATGCATCGACTCCTATGTGTTTCGACAGAACACCCAACCTTGCCACCTGATGACCCCATGAGAGTCGGTAAACAAGTCAAAGTGTAATTCTAGCACATAGAGTCTCAATGTTGTCCCGGGTCATAAGGACTAATTCTGTACAACCATAAACCAGGACTTTTCCACTCGATAAGTGAGAACCACTTGGAAAGTCCTTTTATGGAGGGTTGTTCAGTGCACTCTACAAGGAGCACCTATCTGCATGTTCGGACATCACAATGTCCCCTACCAATGAAACATGGTACTCACATCGCAGATACTAGTCTCTAACTCGAGCGGCCTATATCCTTCTTAGTGGCGGATGAATCGACTAGGAACCGTTTAGAATATACAGTATTACAAATATGAGTTTCATGATACTCATCATATGAGCATCTCATATTCTTTCTACTATTTGTATATTCAAGGGCTTTATCTATGCAGCTAGCATGGGTATACAGATAAAGATTTGCCAAAATAATAATTTCAAATATTATTAAAATAAAGACTGCTTATACATAGAGTTTCATTGTGAACACTCGGCCAACACTTGGCTCGACGGGCACCTACTCTAACATGTACACCATTAGTCCTTATGACCCAGGACAACATTGAGACTCTATATGCTAGCGTTTCACTTTGACTTGTTTACCGACTCTTATGGGGTCATCAGGTTGCAAGGTTGGGTGTTACGGCGAAACATATAGGAGTCGATGCATTGTAGCCGGGGATTCACCGCTTACCTACGGGTATGGATATCCTATGTGTTTTTCATGTATGTGTGGGTTGAAATCTCTGATCAGAGTATGGTGGTAATTATGAAAGGGGTTTCATAGATTACACCATCGATGCAACCACAACATGACACATAGTATCGATTCATTGACAACTCTCGATAGACCAATAGTTGTCGAATCGGTCGGGATATATGAGTTGAAGGGACCGTACTGTACGCTAACCATAATTGAATGGTTCTTGCAGGCACTATCATGTGATACCTAGGGAATCACGTAAGCGATGCTGCTAGGCGTTTAACGTGATTGGTTGGGTACTATCAGACTTGAGTTCTGACGTTCTTACTATCAAGGAGTTGATAAGTAAGAATGGAGCAATTGGGGTATGCTCGAATAAGGACATGCTTAGTCCGAATCACATAGAGATGTGAACCCACGGCTAGTTGTATCAATGAACCATTGAGGGCCACACAAGTACTTGCTTTGTAAATCCCGAAGAGAAGTAAAATAGTTCAATGTGTTGAACGGCTTATAAATGTGTTTATAAGCGTAAAGAAAATAGAAGTATGACTTCTAAGAGAGAAATATAAATTTTAATTTATGGAAGGGTTCCTAAGATTAAAATTTGGCCAAGTAAATAATATAGTTGAAAATTGTGATTTTCATAAACATTATTGTGGACTAAATTAAATTAATTCAAGTGTTGAATTAATTAAACACTAGTGGACCTAGTAGAGTCTAAATAATTAAATTAATTCAAGTGTTGAATTAATTAAATAATATTGAGTCTTGTAGAGCTCAATTTAAATAATTATTTAACTAGTGGGACTTGAGTAAAATCAAGTAATATTTAATTAATCTCAAATGTGTTTGAGATAATAAAAATTTAGTCTATGGTTTTTTAATGTGTTAAAAACCATATAATATATAAGTGAGACATGTAGGGATTGCATGCTTGGGAGGTGAAGAGCCTTGATTACTTTTTATTAAAATATTCAAAAGTCATGCAACTTTTGAGAGACAACTTTTCACAATACCTAGGCTATTCTCCCACTCTCCCTAACACATCACTTGGCCGAAAATTGGAAGGGATTTTCTCTCCATATTTTTCTTCTCTTTTGTTCTACATTTCTTGGAGAATAAAATCTTCTCTTTGAAAAATCTTCAAGTTTTTCTAGTGCAAAACTTGAAGGGGTTTACATAGCTTGTGGTGGGCCTAATTCTTGGAGGATTGGAGGTGGAAGCTTGTAGATTTTTCAACCAAGAAGAGCTAAAGTATTTATACTTTAGTTGGTGCCATTCATCAACTCTAAGGGGTTGATAGGTAAATCACTTGAACACCCTATGTATGTATTATGGTGTTTGAATGTAAATATTGCACAAATAAGGGGTGGCCGAAATTTTGCTCTAAAATTTAAAATTTTTGCTTCCGTTGCGTTTCCGGCCACCGTAACCGGTCCGCTTTCAAGTGGTATCCGAGCTAAGGTTACGTTTTTTGTGTGATATTTGCATAATATTGTGTTGAGATCGATTTCTAACCGCTTGAGAATTTTTGTGCATAGAATATGCAAGGACCGAAATTTTGAAACAACAAAAAAAAAAAATTAATTTTTCGGGGCTGCCCGATGGGCTGCCCGAAAATTTCGGGCAGCCGAGGGGCAGCCCAAGGGGCTGCCCGAAACTTCCAGTTTTTAAATAAAAAAAAAAATTTTTTTGTTGCCGGAATCCGGCGACGGAGCTCCGGCGACGGCGATGACGACTAGGGTTTCCAAAAGTGTTTTGGTGAATCTTAGTGTCATGGGCCTTGAGATGTTGGGCCATTGGATGGACAACATAATTTGTGAAATTTAAATGGGCCAAAATATTTTGGTGAAAAATGTTTTTTGGGCCCTTAAGTTTAAATTTACAATTGTTGCACATATTTTCTCATAAAATAAATAATTGAAGTAGGACTTTAATTATTTATAGTAAATTGTGATTTACAAGAAATTCGATTATAAATAAATTAATTTGAAAGTAGACAAAGGTGTTTGTATACTTTGTTGATTTAATTTATAATTGTGGCGGTTAGTGATTGGATCAAGATATATAATATTGGATCAATTAATTATAGTGATAATTGATTGATGGTGTATGATATGTGATATTATGCATGAAGGATGATCAAAAGCCCAAGCCCAATTTGCTAGGTGTATGCTAGGATATTTGTGTTGTATGATTGTAATAATTATCAATTTATAAAGTGGGCTTGGTTTATGGCCCGTTCCCACCCCCCATGAGATGTATCCCTATGTGCCATGGATATTTAAATGTAAATATTAGAATAGTGGAAGATCAAGATTGGAAGATGGTGGCCTTGGTGATTATGAAGATCGAAGACATGTAATATTGGATGCTAATGTAATAATTTAGTTGCATTGCATCCCTGCATTTACCCTAGGATTGGACCTAGGCCCGTGTTTGGCTCACACGGGCCATTAGTTTTGGGGCGATTGATCATCCTTGTACTGTTTTCTATTTATAATATATGCATGATATATAAATAATGAGTATGTGCGTTATTATTATTATAATAACAAAGTTGCATGAATCCGGCAAACATACGATCAAACATGGCGAGCTTTTAAAATAAAATTAATGATGAGACCTTTCAAAATTAAAAACCCTCATTTTGAATAAGATTCAAAATTAATATCAAGTCCGAAAAGGGGAATTATAAATTTGTTTATAATTTCCTTGTCTTCCATCGACAATGGATGCATGATGAACGCTACCCGTACTCGGGGCTCGGCTCATATTATTGAAGGGGCCCTGGGTGCCGGAAAGCTGTGACATCCATTGACATGGTGATGTGAACTACGTGGAACTCCCATGATTTCGGCTCATATTATTGAGGGAACTCATGGCGACCGTCCATTAAGGTTCAATATCGATGGGTTAGGATTGACACGTAAAGATGAACGACGTCATATTATTGGGTCCTAATCAAACGTGAGACAAAAGAATACGTAGAGGGTTGCATGGCGATGCAATTGGAAACTACCTTTTAGGAGTTGTGATGGCCGATATTATTCGGGATCACAATTCGCTAATTGGACCTTACGTACCTACTAAGGAAAGTGTTTCCCGTTTTCACTAGAGGGTAGTGAAAATGTCAAAACAGTGGGAGCGATAATTTATAAAGTAAAAGTCCAAACTTTATATCTTATTAAATATTTTAAAATAGTCATTAACATTTATCTGTTTTACTTTTCAGTACAAATCTTTGACAATGTCATCAATTCGCAACCCGTTTTCCGTAATTCTCGAAAAACACATTCTAACCGGACCAAACTATATCACTTGGCTAAGAAATTTAAAGATCGTCCTAAATTCGGAGAGAATCGCATACACACTGACTGTGTCGCCCCCTGATGAGGCTCCGACTGACTGCAGTCCCGAGGAACTGCAGACCTACAAGGATTGGTGCGACCATGACTTGAAGGCCAAGTGTTACATGCAAGCTTCGATGAACGATGAGCTGCAAAGGCGATTCGAGGATGCAAAGAATGCTGCTGACATTCATATGCACCTCAAGGAGCTCTTCGGAGAGCAGACTCGGCCTTTGAGGCATGCCACAGTAAAGGAGCTCATCACTTTACGCATGCGAGATGGGACTTCGGTCCATGAGCATGGCCTAAAGTTGATTGGGCTCGTGGACAAGCTCGTAGGCATGGATTTGGTGTTGCCTTCGGAGTTGACCACTGATGTGTTGCTGCTGTCGCTGCCTAGCTCTTTCGATCCTTTCGTTGTGAACTTCAATATGAACAAGCTCGAGCCCAGCCTTGAAGAGTTGGTGAACATGCTTGTGACCTTTGAGTCCACAATCAAAAAGGAGAAGCAGGTTCTTTATGTGGGCTCTTCATCTGGCACGAAGACCGGTCCACATGGGAAGGGAAAGAAGCGTTCTTTCCAGCGCCCCAAGAAGAGCGAGCCCTTGAAGAGGCAAACTCCGAGTCCCTTAGTGGCAGCCGCGCCAGCAAAGGCTGAGAAGACTGTTGACATCTGTCACCACTGCAAGAAGCCTGGACATTGGAGGCGTAACTGCAGGGAATATCTTGCGCAGAAGAGTTCTGGCAAAGGTATGTTCTACATTGAAGTGAATATCTCCATTAACTCTACTTCTTGGGTATTGGATACCGACTGTGGCTCACATCTCTGTAATGATTTGCAGGTGATGGGAAGAAGTAGGAAGCTCAGGGAAGGTGATACCTTCTTGAGGTTGGGCAATGGAGCAAGGGTTGCTGCCAAGGCTGTGGGAGATGTTTATTTATGTTTGAACAGTGATTTTAATTTGGTTTTAAGAGACGTTTTATTTGTACCAGACTTGATCAAAAACATTATTTCCATTCCTATGCTTGATATCGATGGATTTTCTTGTTTATTTGGCAAAGGTGTTTGCAATATTTACAAGAATGAATGTTTAGTTGGTACGGGTGAACTTGAAAACAATCTCTACACCTTAAAATTAAAAGATATTCCACTTAACAATGTCCAAACGATAACAACAACAAATAAGCGCAAACAAGATACTCTTAATTCGGCACAATTATGGCATGCTCGATTAGGACATATTTCCTCAAGAAGGATGAACAAGCTAGTGGGAGTTGGCATGTTTGATATGTCTGATATTAATGCTCTCACGACTTGTGAATCCTGTCTGAAAGGAAAGATGACCAAAATTCCCTTTAAGGGCCATGCGGAGCGAGCCAAAGGGTTATTGGATTTGATCCATACCGATGTGTGCGGTCCGCTTAGCATCACCACTAAGCATGGACATGCCTACTTCATCACCTTTACCGATGACCATTCGAGGTATGGGTATGTGTATTTGATGAAATACAAGTCTGAAGCCTTTGAAAGGTTCAAAGAATTCAGAAGTGAAGTAGAGAAGCAATTGGGACGAAGCATCAAGACACTTCGATCGGATCGAGGTGGTGAGTACTTGAGTGCCGAGTTCCAAGAGTATCTTAGAGAGAATGGGATTCTCTCGCAGTGGACTCCGCCCGCTACACCACAGTTAAATGGTGTTTCGGAGCGTCGTAACCGGACTTTGATGGACATGGTTCGGTCTATGATGAGGTTCACGGAGTTGCCGCCATCCTTTTGGGGATATGCGCTTGAAACAGCGGCACTGTTGTTGAACAATGTCCATACAAAGGCAGTTGACAAGACTCCATATGAGATATGGATGGGTAAGCCTCCCAAGTATTCTTATCTTAGAATATGGGGGTGTCCTGCTTATGTGAAGCAGACAGTGGGAGATAAATTGGATAGTCGATCCATTTTATGCTACTTTGTGGGATATCCAAGAAATTCCATTGGACATTATTTCTATCATCCCCAAGAAACAAAGGTGTTTGTTTCTAGGAACGCAACCTTTTTGGAAAAGGAATTTCTATTAGATAGAAAAGGCGAGATGATAGAACTCGAAGAGGTTCGAGAGGCACCCACAGTTGTAGAACCCACACCCAATGAGCTAAGTGAGGAGATACAAGCTCCTAGGAGATCCGAGAGGGTCTCGAGACCACCTATGAGGTATGGTCTACTTCTTGAAGAGGGCAATGATGAGCCTAATCTTGGATGTGATCCAAGGACCTTCAAAGAAGCGTTATCGGATGCTGATTCATCCAAGTGGCTTGAAGCAATGGAATCTGAGATGAATTCCATGCATTCGAACCAAGTGTAGAATCTTGTGGATCCACCTGAGGGAACTGTTCCCATAGGGTGTAAATGGATTTACAAGAGGAAACTTGGGGCGGATGGGAAGGTATTGACCTTCAAGGCGCGATTGGTAGCAAAAAGGTATACTCAAAGACAAGGTGTTGACTATGAGGAAACCTTTTCTCCAGTTGCGATGTTCAAGTCCATTAGGATATTGCTAGCCATAGCTGCATGGTATGACTATGAGATATGGTAGATGGATGTGAAGACAGCCTTCCTTAATGGGGATATTAAGGAAGAAATTTACATGTCTCAACCTGAAGGGTTCACATCCATCGGAAGTGAGCATATGGTATGCAAACTTCAAAGATCTATTTATGGTCTTAAGCAGGCATCGAGGAGCTGGAACCTCAGATTCGATGGTACAATCAAAGAGTTTGGTTTTACTAAGAATCCTGAGGAACCCTGTGTGTATAAGAAGGTCAGTGGGAGTGCTGTGACATTCCTTGTTCTTTATGTTGATGACATTCTACTCATTGGGAATGATGTAGGAATGTTGCAATCAACAAAGATATGGTTAGCAAGTAAGTTCTCAATGCAGGACTTGGGTGAAGCATCTTTTGTATTGGGAATACAGATCTATAGAGATAGATCAAGAAGATTGCTTGGTCTCACCCAGTCCACATACATTGATACCATCGTGAAGCGGTTCTCGATGGATGAGTCCAAGAGAGGACATCTACCAATGTGTCATGGCGTGTCCCTATCCAAGTCTATGTCTCCCAAGACTGATGCAGAGATAGCGGCGATGACACGTATTCCGTATGCTTCGGCTATTGGTAGTATCATGTATGGGATGATATCTACACGTCCTGACGTGGCATTTGCACTAAGTGTAGTGAGTAGATATCAATCCAACCCTGGTCTTCCACACTGGAAAGCTGTGAAAGACATCCTCAAGTATTTGAGAAGGACCAATAAGTTGTTTTTGGTCTATGGGGGTGGAGAACTAAAATTGGAAGGCTATACCGACTCTAGCTTCCAAAGCGATGTTGATGACTCGAAGTCAACCTCCGGATTCATATTCATGCTCAATGGTGGTGCTGTCTCTTGGAAGAGTTCCAAGCAAGACAGTACTGCGGATTCCACCACTGAGGCAGAATACATTGCTGCATCGGCTGCAGCAAAGGAGGCTGTTTGGATTAGGAATTTCGTCCAAGAGTTGGGCGTCATTCCAAATGGAGTTGCTCCTATCCCGGTGATGTGCGACAACACGGGAGCCATAGCTCAGGCGAAGGAGCCAAGGTCTCATCAGAAGTCCAAACACGTATTGAGAAAGTACCACATCCTCAGAGAGATCGTGGAAAGAGGAGATGTCGTGATTGACAAATTCGGCTCCGCAGATAATGTTGCTGATCCACTAACTAAGCCTTTACCAGGACCATCGTTCGAGAAGCATCGCGAATCAATGGGTCTAAAGCATATAGGTAGTTGGCTCTAGTGCAAGTGGGAGATTGTTAGAGTAGGTGCACGTCGAGCCAAGTGTTGGCCGACTGTTCACAATGAAACTCTTTGTATAAACGATCTTTATTTTAATAATATTTCAATTTATTAATTTGGCGCATCTTTATCTTTATACCCATGCTTGTTGCATAGATAAAGTCCTTGAATATACAAATAGTAGAAAGAATATGAGATGCTCATATGATGAGTATCATGAAACTCATATTTGGAATACTGTATATTCTAAACCGTTCCTAGTCGATTCAGCCGCCACTAAGAAGAATAAAGGCCGCTCGAGTTAGAGACTAGTATCTGCGATGTGAGTACCATGTTTCATTGGTAGGGGACATTGTGATGTCCGATCATGCAGATAGGTGCTCCTGGTAGAGTGCACTGAACAACCCTCTATAAAGGACTTTCCAAGTGGTTCTCACTTATCGAGTGGAAAAGTCCTAGTTTATGGTTGTACACCATTAGTCCTTATGACCCGGGACAACATTGAGACTCTATATGCTAGCGTTTCACTTTGACTTGTTTACCGACTCTTATGGGGTCATCAGGTGGCAAGGTTGGGTGTTACGGCGAAACATATAGGAGTCGATGCATTGTAGCCGGGGATTCACCGCTTACCTACGGGTATGGATATCCTATGTGTTTTTCATGTATGTGTGGGTTGAAATCTCTGATCAGAGTATGGTGGTAATTATGAAAGGGGTTTCATAGATTACACCATCGATGCAACCACAACATGACACATAGTATCGATTCATTGACAACTCTCGATAGACCAATAGTTGTCGAATCGGTCGGGATATATGAGTTGAAGGGACCGTACTGTACGCTAACCATAATTGAATGGTTCTTGCAGGCACTATCATGTGATACCTAGGGAATCACGTAAGCGATGCTGCTAGGCGTTTAACGTGATTGGTTGGGTACTATCAGACTTGAGTTCTGACGTTCTTACTATCAAGGAGTTGATAAGTAAGAATGGAGCAATTGGGGTATGCTCGAATAAGGACATGCTTAGTCCGAATCACATAGAGATGTGAACCCACGGCTAGTTGTATCAATGAACTATTGAGGGCCACACAAGTACTTGCTTTGTAAATCCCGAAGAGAAGTAAAATAGTTCAATGTGTTGAACGGCTTATAAATGTGTTTATAAGCGTAAAGAAAATAGAAGTATGACTTCTAAGAGAGAAATATAAATTTTAATTTATGGAAGTGTTCCTAAGATTAAAATTTGGCCAAGTAAATAATATAGTTAAAAATTGTGATTTTCATAAACATTATTGTGGACTAAATTAAATTAATTCAAGTGTTGAATTAATTAAACACTAGTGGACCTAGTAGAGTCTAAATAATTAAATTAATTCAAGTGTTGAATTAATTAAATAATATTGAGTCTTGTAGAGCTCAATTTAAATAATTATTTAACTAGTGGGACTTGAGTAAAATCAAGTAATATTTAATTAATCTCAAATGTGTTTGAGATAATAAAAATTTAGTCTATGGTTTTTTAATGTGTTAAAAACCATATAATATATAAGTGAGACATGTAGGGATTGCATGCTTGGGAGGTGAAGAGCCTTGATTACTTTTTATTAAAATATTCAAAAGGCATGCAACTTTTGAGAGACAACTTTTCACAATACCTAGGCTATTCTCCCACTCTCCCTAACACATCACTTGGCCGAAAATTGGAAGGGATTTTCTCTCCATATTTTTCTTCTCTTTTGTTCTTCATTTCTTGGAGAATAAAATCTTCTCTTTGAAAAATCTTCAAGTTTTTCTAGTGCAAAACTTGAAGGGGTTTACATAGCTTGTGGTGGGCCTAATTCTTGGAGGATTGGAGGTGGAAGCTTGTAGATTTTTCAACCAAGAAGAGCTAAAGTATTTATACTTTAGTTGGTGCCATTCATCAACTCTAAGGGGTTGATAGGTAAATCACTTGAACACCCTATGTATGTATTATGGTGTTTGAATGTAAATATTGCACAAATAAGGGGTGGCCGAAATTTTGCTCTAAAATTTAAAATTTTTGCTTCCGTTGCGTTTCCGGCCACCGTAACCGGTCCGCTTTCAATGCTACCGTCAAGGAGCAGATCACTTTGCGCATGCGAGATGGGGCCTCGGTCCATGAGCATGGCCTAAAGGTGATCGGGCTCGTGGACAAGCTCGTTGGCATGGATATGATCTTGCCTTCGGAGTTGACCACCGACGTGTTGCTGTTATCGCTGCCTAGCTCATTTGATCCTTTTGTGGTGAACTTCAACATGAACAAGATGGAACCGACCCTTGAGGAGTTGGTGAATATGCTTGTTACCTTTGAGTCCACTATCAAGAAAGAGAAGTCGGTTCTTTATGTGGGTTCTTCATCTGGTACGAAGATTGATCCACATGGGAATGGAAAGAAGAGTTCTTTCCAACGTCCCAAGAAGAACGTGCCCTTGATGAGGCAATCTCTGAATCCCGTTGAGGCAGCCAGACCAGTTAAGGCTGACAAGACTGGTGATGTTTGTCATCACTGCAAGAAGCCTGGACATTGGAAGCGAAATTGCAAGGAATATCTGGCCCAGAAGTGTTCTGGAAACGGTATGTTCTAAATTTAAGTAAACATTTCAATTAACTCTACTTCTTGGGTATTAGATACCGGTTGTGACTCACATCTCTGTAATGGTTTACAGGTGATGGGAAGAAGTAGGAAGCTTAAGGAAGGTGTGACCTTCTTTAGGATGGACAATGGAGCAAGAGTTGCTGCCAAGGCTATTAAGGATGTTTACTTATTATTGAACGATAGTTTAAGTTAATTTTATGAGATGTTTTGTTTGTACCTAATTTTTTGTAAAAACATTGTTTCCATTTCTATGCTGATAAAAATGGATATTCTTGTTTATATTGCAAAGGTGTTTGCAACATTTACATGAATGAATGTTTGATTGGTACTTGAGAACTTGAAAACGATCTCTATAACTTAAAATTAAAAGATATTCCATTAAATGTCCATTCAAAGGCAGACACCATATGAGATATGGATGGGTAAGCCTCCCAAATATTCTTATTTTAGAATATGGGGAGCCCTGCTAATGTAAAGCAGGTAGTGGGAGATAAAATTGGACTGTTGATCCATTTTATGTTACTTTGTGGGATATCCAAAGAATTAAGTTGGATATTATTTCTATCATCCCCAAGAAACAAAGGTGTTTGTTTCTAGGAATGCAACCTTTTTGGAAAAGGATTTTCTATTGGATAGAAAAAGGGAGATGATAGAACTCGAAGAGGTTCGAGAGAAACCCGCAATTATAGAACCCACACCCGATGAGCCAAGAGAGGAGATACAAGCTCCTAGCAGAAACGAGAAAGTCTCGAGACCACCTATGAGGTATGGTCAGCTTCTTGAAGAGGGCCATGATGAGCCTAACCATGGATGTGAACCAAGGACCTTCAAGGAAGCATTATCTGATGCCGATTCATCCAAGTGGCTTGAAGCAATGGAATCTGAGTTGAATTCCATGCATTCGAACCAAGTGTAGGATCTTGTGGATCCACCTGAGGGAACTGTTCCACAGGGACTTGGGGCGGATGGGAAGGTATTGACCTTCAAGGCGCGATTGGTGGCAAAAAGATGTACTCAAAGACAAGGAGTTGACCTTGAGGAAACCTTTTCCCAATCGCAATGTTCAAGTCCATAAGGATTTTGCTTGCCATAGCTGCATGGTATGACTATGAGATATGGCAGATGGATGTTAAGACAGTCTTTCTTAATGGGGATTTTAAGAAAGTGATTTACATGTCTCAACCTGAAGGGTTTACATCTGTCGGAAGTGAGCATTTGGTATGCAAACATCAGAGATCTATTTATGGTCTAAAGCAGGCATCAAGGAGTTGGAACCTTAGATTCGATAGTACAATCAAAGAGTTTGATTTACTATGAATCCTGAGGGACCCTATGTGTATAAGAAGGTCAGTGGGAGTGTTGTGACATTCCTGGTGTTATATATTGATAACATTCTACTCATTGGGAATGATGTAGGAATGTTGCAATCAACTAAGATATGGTTAGAAAGCAAGTTCTCGATGCAGGACTTGGGTGAAGCATCTTTTGTATTGGGATACAGATCTATAGAGATAGATCGAAAAGATGACTTGATCTCACCCAGTCCACATACATTGATACCATCGTGAAGCGGTTCTCGATGGATGAGTCCAAGAGAGGACATCTACCAATGTGTCATGGCGTGTCCCTATCCAAGTCTATGTCTCCCAAGACTGATGCAGAGATAGCGGCGATGACACGAATTCCGTATGCTTCAGCCATTGGTAGTATCATGTATGAGATGATATCTACACGTCCTGACGTGGCATTTGCACTAAGTGTAGTGAGTAGATATCAATCCAACCCCGGTCTTCCACACTGGAAAGCTGTGAAAGACATCCTCAAGTATTTGAGAAGGACCAATAAGTTGTTCTTGGTCTATGGGGGTGGAGAACTGCAATTGGAAGGCTATACCGACTCTAGCTTCCAAAGCGATGTTGATGACTCGAAGTCAACCTCCGGATTCATATTCATGCTCAATGGTGGTGCTGTCTCTTGGAAGAGTTCCAAGCAAGACAGTACTGCGGATTCCACCACTGAGGCAGAATACATTGCTGCATCGGCTGCAGCAAAGGAGGCTGTTTGGATTAGGAATTTCGTCCAAGAGTTGGGCGTTATTCCAAATGGAGTTGCTCCTATCCCGGTGATGTGCGACAACACGGGAGCCATAGCTCAGGCGAAGGAGCCAAGGTCTCATCAGAAGTTCAAACATGTATTGAGAAAGTACCACATCCTCAGAGAGATCGTGGAACGAGGAGAAGTGTCGATCGACAAAGTCGGCTCCGCAGATAATGTTGCTGATCCACTAACCAAGCCTTTACCAGGACCATCATTCGAGAAGCATCGCGAATCAATGGGTCTAAAGTATATGGGTAGTTGGCTCTAGTGCAAGTGGGAGATTGTTAGAGTAGGTGCACGTCGAGCCAAGTGTTGGCCGAGGGTTCACAATGAAACTCTATGTATAAACGATCTTTATTTTAATAATATTTGAATTTATTAATTTGGCGCATCTTTATCTTTATACTCATGCTAGTTGCATAGATAAAGTCCTTGAATATACAAATAGTAGAAAGAATATGAGATGCTCATATGATGAGTATCATGAAACTCATATTTGGAATACTGTATATTCTAAACCGTTCCTAGTCGATTCAGCCGCCACTAAGAAGGATAAAGGCCGCTCGAGTTAGAGACTAGTATCTGCGATGTGAGTACCATGTTTCATTGGTAGGGGACATTGTGATGTCCGAGCATGCAGATAGGTGCTCCTGGTAGAGTGCACTGAACAACCCTCTGTAAAGGACTTTCCAAGTGGTTCTCACTTATCGAGTGGAAAAGTCCTAGTTTATGGTTGTACACCATTAGTCCTTATGACTCGGGACAACATTGAGACTCTATGTGCTAGCGTTTCACTTTGACTTGTTTACCGACTCTTTTGGGGTCATCAGGTGGCAAGGTTGGGTGTTGCGGCGAAACATTTAGGAGTCGATGCATTGTAGTCGGGGATTCACCGCTTACCTTCGGGTATGGATATCCTATGTGTTTTTCATGTATATGTGGGTTGAAATCTCTGATCAGAGTATGGTGATAATTATGAAAGGGGTTTCATAGATTACACCATCGATGCAACCACAACATGACACATAGTATCGATTCATTGACAACTCTCGATAAACCAATAGTTGTCGAATCGGTCGGGATATATGAGTTGAAGGGACCGTACTGTACGCTAACCATAATTGAATGGTTCTTGCAGGCACTATCATGTGATACCTAGGGAATCACGTAAGCGATGCTGCTAGGCGTTTAACGTGATTGGTTGGGTACTATCAGACTTGAGTTCTGACGTTCTTACTATCAAGGAGTTGATAAGTAAGAATGGAGCAATTGGGGTATGCTCGTATAAGGACATGTTTAGTCCGAATCACATGGAGATGTGAACCCACGGCTAGTTGTATCAATGAACCATTGAGGGCCACATAAGTACTGGCTTTGTAAATCCCGATGAGAAGTAAAATAGTTCAATGTGTTGAACGGCTTATAAATGTGTTTATAAGCGTTAAGAAAAATAGAAGTATGACTTCTAAGAGAGAAATATAAATTTTAATTTATGGAAGTGTTCCTAAGATTAAAATTTGGCCAAGTAAATAATGTAGTTGAAAATTGTGATTTTCATAAACATTATTGGGGACTAAATTAAATCAATTCAAGTGTTGAATTAATTAAACACTAGTGGACCTAGTAGAGTCCAAATAATTAAAAATAATTCAAGTGTTGAATTAATAATATTGAGTCTTGTAGAGCTCAATTAAAATAATTATTTAACTAGTGGGACTTGAATAAATTCAAGTAGTATTTAATTAATCTCAAATGTGTTTGAGATAATTAAAATTTAGTCCATGGTTTTTAATGTGTTAAAAACCATATTATATATGCATGACATGCTAGGGTTTGCATGCTTGGGAGGTGAAGAGACTTTGAATACTTTTTAATAAAATAATGCATGGCATGGGGATCAACTTTTTCACTTTTCCCACACCCAAGTCTAGACTTCACTCCCTCATTCCAACCTTGTCTTGGCCGAAATTTTCTAGTCTTTCTCTCCCAAAAATTCTTCTCTCTTTTGTTCTTCGAGTGTTGGAGAATAAAAGATTTCTCATTGAAAAATCCTCTTGATTTTTCTAGTGCAAATCAAGAGGGGTTTTACATAGCTTGTGGTGGGCTTGATTTTGAAGGAAAGGAAGTTGGAGGCTTGTAGATCTTCAACCTTGAAGAGCTTTGTTGTTTACAACAAAGTTGGTGCCATACATCAACCTCAAGAGGTTGATAGGTAATTTTCTAAAACATCCTATGCATGGTTTTAGTTTTTGTAAATATTACACAAAACATTTGAGGGGGCCGAAAATTCTTGAGAAAAATTTTAATTTTTCGCTTCCGTTGCGTTTCCGGCCTCCGTAACCGGTCCGCTTTCACCTCTGTGTATTCCAAGATTGATTTAAGGTCTGGTTATCATCAGCTTCGGGTTCATCAGGGAGATATATCGAAGACTGCATTCAGGACCCGGTATGGGCATTATGAGTTTCTGGTTATGCCTTTTGGGGTGACGAATGCACCAGCAGTTTTTATGGATCTGATGAATCGGGTTTTTCGGGAATTCTTGGATAAGTTTGTTGTGGTGTTTATAGATGATATCTTAATCTATTCGCATGATCAGCAAGAACACGTACAACACTTAAGGATTATTTTACAGACACTTCGCGAGAATCAGCTTTATGCGAAGTTGAGTAAATGTGAGTTTTGGATTGACAGGGTTGTATTCCTTGGTCATGTCATTTCTAGCGAGGGAGTTTCAGTTGACCCAAGCAAGGTGGAAGCGGTATTGAACTGGTCGCGTCCGACGACAGTAGCCGAGATCCGCAGTTTTCTGGGATTGGCTGGGTATTATCGCCGTTTCATTGTCAACTTCTCTCAGATTGCTAAGCCACTCACTCAGCTCACTCGGAAAGATGTTTCATTTGAGTGGACATCAGAGTGCGAAGAGAGTTTCTTGGAACTTCGCAGACGTTTGACATCTGCGCCTGTTTTGGCTTTACCGTCTGGATCTGGTGGTTTCAGTGTCTACACCGATGCCTCCTTGCAGGGACTAGGGTGTGTTCTGATGCAGAATGAGCATGTGATTGCTTATGCATCGAGACAGTTGAAGCCTCATGAGGAAAACTATCCTGTTCATGATCTGGAATTAGCAGCGATCGTTTTTGCTTTGAAAATCTGGCGCCATTATCTGTATGGTGAGCGATTTGAGATTTTCACCGATCATAAGAGTTTGAAGTATCTGTTCACTCAGGCTGAGTTGAACATGCGTCAGCGTCGTTGGATGGATCTACTCAAAGATTACGATTGTGAGATCAAGTATCATCCAGGATCTGCGAATCTCACGGCCAATGCTCTTAGTCGCAAGGTGAGGTTATCTGCTCTTCAGACTTGTGCTGTATCTGGGATTATTCAGGATTTCTGTTCGATGGGATTCAATTGTAAGCATCGGAAGGGAACAGAGAGTATCCGTATAGCTACTATTTTGTCCGAGCCAGTTTTGTATTCTCGGATTAGAGATGCTCAGATGTCGGATTCTAAGGTTCAGAAATTAGCTCGGTTGGCTGATAGAGATAATACTTCTGGATTCCACTATCAGTCCGAGGGTCTTTTGTGCTTATCTGGTCGAGTTGTTGTACCGGAAGATGACACTTTGAGGGAGGAGATTTTGTCCCAGGCTCATCGTAGCAAGTTGAGTGTTCATCCGGGGAGCAACAAGATGTATAAGGATTTGAGGACTCGATTTTGGTGCAAGGGTATGAAACGTAATGTTTATCAGTATGTCTCCAAGTGCCTAGTCTGTCTGTAATAGCCGAGCCTGGTGTACGGTACGGTTTAAGCTTTATTGTGTTAATTGGGTTATGTGATTAGATGATTATAGTTGTGTTTTGGGCTATAGTATTATTGGTTATTATTTATTTGAGGTGTTAGTTGGTGTTGATTGTTCGTTTCAGCGTTTCGAATCGATTTTAGTTGTTTTGTTACTGTTCATTGCCGTGAGTAGAGTGCACCCGCGCTCTTAGATGAGTGCCCCCGCGGTGTACTATTCATCATTTTGGATTTGGAAGGCCGTGAGGACACCGCACCCGCGGTGATCGTGCATGGGATTTATTTTGGAATGCCGTGAGCATGGCGCACCCGCGGTGCTTGTGTGACCGCACCCGCGGTGTAAGTATGGGCGAGTTATTTAGTACCTTTTTGATTGAGTTGACTTCATACCTACCTTATCCTATCTTCCATTTTCGATTTTTCTCTCCTTTTGGCAAGGGTTTTCTCCATTTCTTTAGCTTCCTACCTTTGATTCTTGGAGTTATTTGGATTTCCGACTTGAGATCATCGTTCTCCGTGGTATAAGGAAGCTTAGGTAAGTTTTTGGTGCGATTCTAATGAGGTTTCGAGTTAAGGGTTATTTTGGATTTGATGTTTTGATGGTTCTATGGATTATTTAGCATAAACTCTTGGATTTAGTCTTGATATTGGTGTTATTTATGGATTATTGTTGTAGGTGGTGTACCAAGAGTATAGTTGGAGGTGTTCTATTGGTTTGTAAGTGGAATTTCATCCTTTTTGCTCACATGATATTATATGTATTGTGTTTTAAAGGTTTCAAAGTGTTATTCCCTTCCATTGATCCATTGTTATGTATTGATTTCATTGATTATCTATTGGAGGCATTGATGTCTCACTATTGTTAAAAAGGGAATACAAGAGATATTATGAGATTGCGAAACGACGGCTTTAAATGTTATTGAGAATTCAAATGTTTTATTGGATTGATTAATCATAGCCATAGCATTGCATGCAATTAGATGATCATCGACCATAGGCTTTTATCCCCTCACAGTTATCGATTTATATCGATGGGATATTGGCAACCACAGTCACAGATACTATTGATATCAATCCAACCATAGAAAAGAGAAATACCATCGTATTGCTATCTATTGCTATTGCTATTGCTACAGTTATTGCTACGTTATTCATGTTTCAGAGTCGATGGTATTTATGATTTAAAAGCCATGTTTTACAGAGTATACTATGTATCATTGCTATGTAAGAGTTCCACTTGCTGAGATTTATTCTCATTTCAGTTATTTTCATGTGATGCAGATAAGAGCGACGGACCGGGACGTTGACTGTGGATGGGGGTCATATGCATACGAAGATTGGAAGGATGATTATTTTGTACCATTTTGTAACATGATCACACTAATGATATTTTGTATTTTGTTATGTCATTAGAATGATCATGTTGTTATTTTGTTAACACTTTTATAAAATGCATTTTGAAACTCCTTCCGTTTGAAAGAAAATTTTAAATTCCGCTGTATTTTAATTGTATCGGGTCAGGGTGTCACATTTAGTGGTATCAGAGCGGTGTTCTTCGGACCAATGCATATGACTTCGTCTACTTTCAACTGTCCGGGTATGTTTTCTTGCATCTATCCATTGTTATATATATTGATTGGTGTCTTGTGAGCAATTGTAGAGTATGCCTCCTAAGCGTAAGGCGGCAGAGGGTGAGGATAGTTCTTCCTCGAGAGTTGTCGACGAGTTCGGCAAGTTGCTTAAGGAGCAGGCTAAGGTGCATAGCGATCAGATTCAACAGTTGCTTCGTATGCAAGGAACTGGACAGGGTAGAGGCCAAGTGAGAGGTCAAGTTGCTCAGGCTGTTGGCACTGATGCCGTCTTTTCTGCTTTTAAGAGAATGGATCCACCGGAATTCGTAGGTAGCACCGATCCTCTAGTTGCTGTCGAGTGGGTCAAGGCGCTTGAAGCTATCTTCGATCATCTCCAGTATGAGGACAAAGACAGGATTAGCTGTGCAGTGTTCTTGCTGGTTAAAGCTGCACGTATCTGGTGGAATGCTACGAAAGTTGGAGTTGATGTTGCGACACTGAAGTGGTCAGAGTTCACTGACTTGTTCTACGACAAGTATTTCCCCGACGCACTTCGAGCGAGGAAGGTTACGGAGTTCTTGGAACTTCGACAGGGGAGCTTGGATGTTGGCCAGTATATCCTGAAGTTTGAGGAGGGTTGCCTATTTGCTCCGTATATTGCTTCGAACGACAAGGACAAGGGCGCTCATTTCATTCGAGGCCTTAGAGCGGAGATTCGTCGTGATATCAACATGTCTAAAGCTGTTACTTTCAATGAGATTGTGTCCAAAGCATTGTTGGCCGAGCAAGACGAGAAGGACATCGCCATGGAGAGGCAGGAGAGACACCAGGCCATTGCTCAGAGAGGCCAGGGTTCGAATCAGAGGGGCAGGGATCGTTTCAAGGGCAAGGGCAAGATGGAGCCGAGTTCTAGACCACCGCCAGTTCCATTTGATCCCGAGAAGCCACTGTGTCCAAAGTGTGGTAAGCATCATCGAGGAGAGTGCAGATTGGGCACTCATACTTGTTTTCGTTGTGGCGCGGCGGGCCACGTTGCTAGGAATTGCCCGAGGGGAGATAGCCAAGGGAAGGTGCAGGGTCGTATCTTTGCGATGACCAAGGAAGGTATTAATCGTGATTCTTCATTGATCTCTAGTACTATTTTGATTTCAGGCACAGTAGCTACTACTTTGATTGATACTGGTGCTACTCATTCTTTTATGTCTGAATTATTTTTGAGATCTTTGGGTATAGTTCCTTCTGTTCTTCCCCTCCAGCTTAATGTTGTTTTACCTTCGGGGGATGTCTTGTGCCCGACATCAATTGTCTTTGCGTGCCCTGTTCGTATTGAGGAGCGAGTTGTATTCGCTGATTTGATTGTTATCCCTATGGTTGCCTTCGATGTTATTCTTGGCATGGATTGGCTTTCGACTTACCGTGCAGTTATCGATTGTGTTGCTAAGAAGGTGACTTTTGCAGATGATGGCCAGGGAGGAGCGCTCGCCAGCACAGGTACTTCGCTGGTCCTTCCTTTTATTTCTTGCTTTGAGGCTGAGAGATTGTTGTGTAGAGGTTGCGATGGGTTTCTTGCTTCTATTGTGGATGTTGATAGATTGATTAAGTTGAATGTAGATGATATTGATGTGGTGAGGGAGTTTGCTGATGTGTTTGAGGATGATGTTCCGGGTTTGCCGCCGGATAGAGATGTTGAGTTTGTGATTGATTTAGCTCCAGGTACGGTTCCTATTTCTAAGGCTCCGTACCGGATGGCCCCTACCGAGATGAAGGAGTTGAAGACTCAGTTGCAGGATCTTTTAGACAAGGGCTTTATTCGTCCGAGTTCTTCGCCTTGGGGAGCTCCGGTTCTATTTGTCAAGAAGAAGGATGGTTCTTTGCGACTGTGTATCGACTACAGGGAGCTTAACAAAGTAACTGTCAAGAACAAGTATCCGTTGCCTCGGATAGATGATTTGTTTGATCAGCTCCATGGTGCTACTATGTTCTCGAAGATTGATCTTCGATCTGGCTACTATCAGTTGAAGGTTAGGGAGTCTGATATCCCTAAGACAGCTTTCCGGACCAGGTACGGTCACTATGAGTTTCTTGTCATGTCTTTTGGTTTGACCAATGCCCCTTCAGTCTTCATGGATCTGATGAACCGTGTGTTCAAGCCTTATCTGGATAGCTTCGTCATTGTTTTCATCGACGATATCCTGATCTATTCCAAATCCAGAGAGCTTCATGCAGAGCATCTCAGAGTGGTGCTTCAGTTGTTGCGAGAGAAGAGGTTGTTTGCCAAGTTGAAGAAGTGTGAGTTTTGGCTGGATCAGATTTCTTTTCTAGGCCATGTGGTTTCGAGAGATGGCATTGCTGTTGATCCGTTGAAGATAGAGGCGATTCGGAGTTGGCCTATTCCTACCACTGTTTCTGAGGTACGCAGTTTCCTTGGTTTGGCGGGTTACTATCGTCGTTTCATTTCAGGTTTCTCCAAGATTGCCCTGCCATTGTCCAATCTGACGAGGAAGACTGTGAAGTTCGAGTGGTCTATCGATTGCCAGAGTGCATTTCAGGAGTTGAAGGACAGATTGACGACAGCTCCTGTTCTTTCTTTGCCCAGTGGTTCAGAGGATTTTGTGGTCTATACCGATGCGTCGAAGAGAGGCCTTGGTGCAGTGTTGATCCAGCGAGGTAAGGTCATTGCCTATGCTTCTCGCCAGTTTAAGGATTATGAGAAGAATTATCCGACGCATGATTTGGAGCTTGCAGCTGTGGTTTTTGCCCTTAAGATTTGGAGACATTATCTGTATGGCGAAAAGTGTGAGATCTTCACAGACCACAAGAGTTTGAAGTATCTGTTCTCGCAGAAAGAGCTCAATATGCGACAGAGGAGGTGGTTAGAGCTTGTCAAAGATTACGATGTGACGATCAGTTATCACCCAGGGAAGGCGAACGTGGTGGCTGATGCTTTGAGCCGCAAGTCGAGTGCTTCATTGAGTTCTTTGATTCAGAGGCCATTGTTGATGGATTTGCTTAGAGAGGAGATTGATCTGGTGATTCCAGGGACCATTGCTCGCTTTTCAGCGTTGGTCATTCGATCTACATTGACGGACAGGATCCGTAGAGAGCAGTCGACTGATGTTCAGTTGGCAGAGTTGAGAGCTAGAACCGAGGCTAAAGGGAATTCAGAGTTTAGTCTGAATGGTGATGATTTGGTAACTTTCAGAGGCCGCATTTGTGTTCCTTCTGGCGACGATAATCATAGAGATGTCTTGACAGAGGCTCATACCGCACCTTATTCGATTCATCCAGGCTGTACGAAGATGTATCAGGATCTTCGTCGACTCTACTGGTGGCCAGGTATGAAGAGAGATATTGCTTTGTTCATTTCTCAGTGCCTTACTTGTCAGCAGGTAAAGATTGAGCACCAGAGACCTGCTGGGACATTGCTTTCTTTGCCGATTCCTCAGTGGAAGTGGGAGCATATCACTATGGATTTCGTGACTGGTTTACCCAGGACGCAGAAGGGTTTCAATTCCATTTGGGTTATTGTTGATAGATTGACCAAGTCAGCGCACTTTCTCCCAGTCAAGACGACGTATTCGATGTCTCAGTATGCCGAGGATTACATTGCAGAGATTGTTAGACTTCATGGGGTTCCTGTGTCGATCGTGTCTGATTGTGACCCTAGATTTACCTCAGAGTTCTGGAAGAGTTTGCACAGAGCTATGGGTTCTCGATTAGCTTTCAGTACAGCTTATCATCCTCAGAGCGACGGTCAGTCAGAGAGAGTCATTCAGATTCTGGAGGATATGCTCAGAGCTTGTACTATTGACTATTCTGGTAGCTGGGATTCCAAGTTGCCTCTTGTGGAGTTCACGTACAACAATAGCTACCAGGCGACGATTGGCATGGCACCGTATGAGGCACTTTATGGCAGGAAGTGCAGATCTCCTTTGTTTTGGGATAAGGTTGGAGAGAGGAAGATGTTGGGTCCCGAGTTGGTCCAACAGACTGCCGATGTTGTTGCAGTTATCAGAGAGAGGATGAAGACTGCTCCGTCCAGACAGAAGAGCTATGCAGACGTTCGTCGTAGACCTTTGCAGTTCGAGGTTGGCGATCATGTTTTTCTGAAGATAGCACCTCTCAAGGGTGTGATGCGATTTGGCAAGAAGGGCAAGTTGAGCCCTAGATTCATTGGTCCATTCGAGATATTGGACAGAGTGGGTGACCGAGCCTACAGATTAGCCCTACCGCCCGATCTTGACAGAGTCCATAATGTGTTTCACGTATCGATGCTCAGGAAGTATATTGCAGATCCTTCCCATGTTCTTCGCCATGAGCCATTGGACTTGACGCCGAGTCTGACTTACCATGAGATTCCGATTCAGATTCTGGATCGCACAGTTAGAGTTCTGAGGAACAAAGAGATCGGCATCGTTAAAGTCCTTTGGAGGAACCATTTGATTGAGGAGGCTACGTGGGAACCAGAGACTGAGATGAGAGAGAGGTATCCTGAGTTGTTCGTGCCGTGACGTCAATTTCGAGGACGAAATTCCTCTAAGGAGGGGAGATTGTAATAGCCGAGCCCGGTGTACGGTACGGTTTAAGCTTTATTGTGTTAATTGGGTTATGTGATTAGATGATTATAGTTGTGTTTTGGGCTATAGTATTATTGGTTATTATTTATTTGAGGTGTTAGTTGGTGTTGATTGTTCGTTTCAGCGTTTCGAATCGATTTTAGTTGTTTTGTTACTGTTCATTGCCGTGAGTAGAGTGCACCCGCGCTCTTAGATGAGTGCCCCCGCGGTGTACTATTCATCATTTTGGATTTGGAAGGCCGTGAGGACACCGCACCCGCGGTGATCGTGCATGGGATTTATTTTGGAATGCCGTGAGCATGGCGCACCCGCGGTGCTTGTGTGACCGCACCCGCGGTGTAAGTATGGGCGAGTTATTTAGTACCTTTTTGATTGAGTTGACTTCATACCTACCTTATCCTATCTTCCATTTTCGATTTTTCTCTCCTTTTGGCAAGGGTTTTCTCCATTTCTTTAGCTTCCTACCTTTGATTCTTGGAGTTATTTGGATTTCCGACTTGAGATCATCGTTCTCCGTGGTATAAGGAAGCTTAGGTAAGTTTTTGGTGCGATTCTAATGAGGTTTCGAGTTAAGGGTTATTTTGGATTTGATGTTTTGATGGTTCTATGAATTATTTAGCATAAACTCTTGGATTTAGTCTTGATATTGGTGTTATTTATGGATTATTGTTGTAGGTGGTGTACCAAGAGTATAGTTGGAGGTGTTCTATTGGTTTGTAAGTGGAATTTCATCCTTTTTGCTCACATGATATTATATGTATTGTGTTTTAAAGGTTTCAAAGTGTTATTCCCTTCCATTGATCCATTGTTATGTATTGATTTCATTGATTATCTATTGGAGGCATTGATGTCTCACTATTGTTAAAAAAAGAATACAAGAGATATTATGAGATTGCGAAACGACGGCTTTAAATGTTATTGAGAATTCAAATGTTTTATTGGATTGATTAATCATAGCCATAGCATTGCATGCAATTAGATGATCATCGACCATAGGCTTTTATCCCCTCACAGTTATCGATTTATATCGATGGGATATTGGCAACCACAGTCACAGATACTATTGATATCAATCCAACCATAGAAAAGAGAAATACCATCGTATTGCTATCTATTGCTATTGCTATTGCTACAGTTATTGCTACGTTATTCATGTTTCAGAGTCGATGGTATTTATGATTTAAAAGCCATGTTTTACAGAGTATACTATGTATCATTGCTATGTAAGAGTTCCACTTGCTGAGATTTATTCTCATTTCAGTTATTTTCATGTGATGCAGATAAGAGCGACGGACCAGGACGTTGACTGTGGATGGGGGTCATATGCATACGAAGATTGGAAGGATGATTATTTTGTACCATTTTGTAACATGATCACACTAATGATATTTTGTATTTTGTTATGTCATTGGAATGATCATGTTGTTATTTTGTAAACACTTTTATAAAATGCATTTTGAAACTCCTTCCGTTTGAAAGAAAATTTTAAATTCCGCTGTATTTTAATTGTATCGGGTCAGGGTGTCACACTGTCAGCAGGTGAAGGCTGAGTATCGACGACCCGGAGGTTTGTTACAGAATCTTCCTATTCCGGAGTGGAAGTGGGAGCATATCACGATGGACTTCGTGACTCACTTGCCTATGTCTGTGGGGAATAGAGATGCTATCTGGGTGGTAGTGGATCGGCTTACTAAGTCTGCCCATTTTCTTCCGTATAACAGAGATTTCACTTTCGATCGGATGGCACGGTTGTACATTCAGGAGATTGTACGGTTTCATGGTGTGCCCGTGAGTATCGTTAGTGACAGAGATCCTCGATTTACATCTAGATTTTGGGGCAGCTTTCAGCAAGCTTTGGGCACTACCTTGAGTTTGAGTACTGCATATCACCCAGAGACTGACGGTCAGTCAGAGAGGACTATTCGTACTCTTGAGGATATGTTGAGATCTTGTGTGATGGATTTCGGGCCAGCTTGGCAGGATCATCTGCCGCTGATAGAGTTTGCATACAACAACAGTTTTCATAGGAGTATTGGTATGTCTCCGTTTTAAGCATTGTATGGTCGACGTTGTCGTACTCCTCTGTTCTGGGAAGAAGTCGGAGAACGACAGGTCGAGGGTCCAGAATTGATTCAGCAGGCCATGGACAAAGTTCTTGTGATCAAACAGCGGATTAAGACTGCTCAGGATCGACAAGCGAGTTATGCGAACTCCAAGCGCAGACCTCTTCATTTTGATGCAGGCGAGAAAGTGTTTCTCAAGGTATCACCTTTTCGGAGGATTCTGAGATTTGGACTCAAGAGTAAGCTATCTCCGAGATTCATTGGTCCTTTTGAGATCTTAGAATGTGTGGGAGATTTGGCCTACAGATTAGCTTTGCCACCGTATCTGTCTAGTGTTCACAATGTGTTTCATGTGTCCTTGTTGAGACGATACGTAGCGGATGAGTCTCATGTTTTGCATCCGACAGAAGTTCAGCTGAATCCGGATTTGTCTTTTGTGGAAAGACCGGTTTCGATCTTAGACCGGAAGGATAAGGTACTGCGGAATAAGACTATTCCTCTTGTCTTAGTGCAGTGGCAGCGCCGAGGTACTGAAGAAGCTACTTGGGAACTAGAGAGTCGCATGCGGTCAGAGCATCCAGAGTTGTTCTAGTTGTAGTATTTTCAGTAATGATTGTAATTTCAGTTGTACTTTCAGTTGTAATTCATTCTTAAGTTGAATGTATTGTTGTTCAGAATTGTCATTCTTCAGACTCGATTTCGCGGACGAAATCCTTTTTAGGGGGGGAGAATGTAGTATCCCGATGCCTAATTTGAGTTAATTATTGGATTAATTATATTTCGGTGGGATCGGAAGGACCGAACAGAGTTCGGATCGTCCGAAGCGGGTTCGGATCGTCCGAAGAGGGTTCGAATCGTCCGAAGACAGGTGTCTGGACACGTGGAAGACATGCAGAGTTCGGATCGTCCGATCAGGGTTCGGATCGTCCGAAGACAGGTGTCTGGACACGTGGAAGACATGCAGGGTTCGGATCGTCCGATAAGGGTTCGGAAGGTCCGAAGTGTACAGTGGATCGGATCGTCCGAAGTGGATCGGATCGTCCGATCGTTGTCTATAAATAGAGGCGCGAGGCTTCATTTGTTACTCGCCAATTCCGAGTGTTCCAGAGCGTTTTAGTCGTTTCTGATGGGTTTCTAGTCTTTTCCCGAGGTTTAGGCACTAGCGGGGAGCTACTGGTTTTGTAGCGGAGCTGTGCTCTAGTTGGGAGCTAGCGGCATCAGTGGGCTGACTACGGACGCAGACTTGATTCTAGGACTGATTGCTAGGATCTACTGGTTTGAGGTACGAAAGTACTATCCGAGATAGCAGGATTGAGTATGCTTTACTATGTGTTACATGTTTATATGTTGCATTATTATCTGTCATATGATGCATGGTTTATTATGCGGCATTTGCATAATCATGTTGAGCCTGACTATTTTTGAGATAGCCTGTTGAGAGGGTGCTCAGCCCTCGTTTGTTGTGGATGGTTGGACCCCGTTGGCCGACGGTGGTCAGGTCACCGGTATATCCACAGGTTTATTTTGGTATGGGAGCCACCTCCTGGTGCGACGGCGCAGAGTGCTACATACCTTGACGTCATTTACCTGAGCAGTATTTCGATATACCCAAATCCTGGTATCCAGTACATTTTGCATACATGCATGTCATAGTCTTGTATACTCATGCTTTCGGTGCTGAGCGTTTTATGCTCACGTCCTCGGTTTATCTCTGTTTTGGACACCCTATTCGATGGGGCAGGTCTCAGGTTGGACGGTCCAGGAGGGAGTGGACAGGGAGCTGGCAGAGGTTGACCTGTAGTTGTTGGTATTTGTTCTTGGTATTTAGTTCGATCTGGTTGTTTAAGTATTTTGTGCTTACAGATTCTATTGGATTGTATTACTGTTTTTCCGCTGTTTACCTGATTCAGTTTAAATGTTAAATTTTGCATGCTTAAGTTCTGATTAGTAGGTGATTCTGGAACGGGTCACTACAAGAACTCTAGTGATCCCGTTGTGAATAAGACGTCACTGGCTGTCACCTACCCTACCAATCGAGGTGCTGTACGTCTTATTCCTAGACTTCGGCCTGATCTGTATCCACGTCTACAAAGGGGCGGTGATCTTCCCCTAAGCTGAGATATCGCCGAACATCTAGTAGTCTGCTTGATCTCCAGACTGCCCTATCTTAATGCATGAATACAAAATCTGCAAACAAGCATAATGCAATGCTACACGATCTGTAAACAAAGCATAGCAAGATCTGCATACAAGTTCTATAAACCAATCTATAACAATCATAATCATATCAAGGTATGAACAATAAAACAAGTATGTGATTTTGGTTGGGAAACTCAAATGTGATCTCATTTGAGTCGTGATTCCCCAAACAAAACATGTACTATACCTTTCGTCGTAGAATCGCTGTCACGGTCGCCAATACGAATCTGAAATGGAAATGTGGATACACACTCTATCAATTTCTAATCTAAATCAACATATATCCGAGTCACTACGTGATCTCAATACATTTCGACGGCATAACAACGTAATTCTCGATACCGGTAAATCAAATTCTCCACAGATATCAACACTATCTTATTCTCAATCATAATTCAATACAATATCCATCCAACACACAATAATTCTGTCCCAACAATTCATAAATCATACTGAAATTCATAGGAAAGGCATATGATATCATTTTTTTGATCCGTTTACGAATATATTATCTTCATACTCACAAGAACATATCCTAGAGTTCAAATCTTAATTCTTCTAACAACAATATCTCAATTCATGTTGAAAGTAAACAATACTTACATCACCTTGTAGCTTTGAGTGAGAGGAGTCCAAATCTATACTTAGATTTTAGTTTGGATGGATAAAAGTGACACAATCTTGATTCTAGGATGAATTCACCTTACCCCTTCTCCTAAACTTTCTCGGTGGTCTCTTCTGATGAAATGGTAAAGAAAAGCCAACTTATATATATACCTTGCATGTCTACACACACATGGCAAATCCTTTGAAGTACACGTCTCGCGCATATGCGCGGACACTACTCGCGCATGTGCGCGAGACCTACTGTCTCGGCAGATTTAACACTCGTGCATATGCGCCACTAAACTCGCGCATATGCGCCAATGTTTCTGGACGCATTGGCGCATATGCGCCATTACTCTCGCGCACATGCGCCAATGCTACTGGCCTGCTCGCGCATGTGCGCGCCTTTCTTCGCGCATGTGCGCCGAGGCTACTTGAATTTCCATGCATATGTGCGCATTAATTTCGACCTTACTTATTCTTTTGACTATCTTTCACATCTTTATTATACATTTCCCTTTCTTTTCTAGTCCCATGAAATACATCCACAATCATCTTAATTATCAACAAATCCATCTGATTATGATAACTAAATCTTCGAGCCTTACATTTCTCCCCCTCTAAGAAATGATTTCGTCCTCGAAATTGTAGATGATCAATTCAAGTACAACAAGATGCAATACAAGCAAAAGTAAACAATTACATACATCATGTAAATAACTCGGGATGTTTTTGTCTCATGCTTGCTTCTGTTTCCCAAGTCGCTTCCTCAATGCCATGACGACTCCACTGAACTTTCACGAGTGGAATATTCTTTGTTCTGAGCTTCTTTTCTTTCCGATCAAGGATCTGTATCGGTTGTTCTATATAGCTCAATGTCTGATCAAGTTCAGCTTCGTCGGGTTGAATGACATGAGAAATGTCCGGCATATATTTTCGCAACATCGATACATGAAAGACGTCATGTATCCCGGATAGAGAAGGAGGAAGTGCAAGTCGATAAGCTCCATCGCCAATCTTCTCCAGAATCTCGTAAGGACCAATGTATCGAGGAGATAGTTTCCCGCGTTTACCAAATCTTACAACGCCTCTGAAAGGGGAAATCTTTAGGAATACTCTGTCTCCCGCATCAAATACTAACGGTCTACGTCTAATATTGACATACTTTGCTTGTCGATCTTGTGCTGTCTTCATCCTCTTCTGAATGAGTTTCACCTTCTCTGTCATGTCATGAATCATATCTGGCCCAAGTTCTGGTACTTCTGAAACGTCATCCCAATATAGCGGAGATCAGCACTTCTTGCCATACAAAGCTTCAAACGGTGCCATCTCGATACTCGTCTGATAGCTATTATTGTAAGAGAATTCACAAAGAGGTAGAGAATCTTGCCAACTAATGCCAAAATCTAGCACAACGGCTCTCAACATATCCTCCAATGTCTGGATAGTTCGTTCTGACTGTCCGTCTGTCTGAGGATGATAAGCAGTACTCAGGCGTAATGTCGTACCTAAGGCCTGCTGTAAACTGTGCCAGAAGTGTGAAGTGAATCGGGGATCACGATCTGATACGATAGACTTCGGCATTCCATGCAATCTGACTACCTCTCAAATATAAATCTCCGCCATCTGATCCTGTCTATACGTCATTCTGTATGGAATGAAACAAGCAGATTTGGTCAATCTGTCAATAATGACCCAAATTGCATCGCAGCCTTTGGATGATCGAGGTAACTTCGTCACGAAATCCATGGAAATGTGGTCCCATTTCCATTCTGGAATAGATAAACTCTGAAGTAAACCTCCCGGCTTCTTTCTTTCAGCTTTTACCTGTTGGCAGTTCAAACATTTAGACACGAATTCTGCAATATCTGATTTCATTTGCTTCCACCAGAATTGTGTCTTCAAGTCATTGTACATCTTCCTGCCACCAGGATGGATGCTGAACCGACTGCAGTGTGCTTCGGACAAAATCTGATGTTTCAAGTCTGGAACATCTGGCACTACAAGGCGGTTATTCACATACAGCACATAATCACGTACCTGATATTCTGACATATGCCCTGATCTGACCATTTGAATCGATCTTTGCACATTCTGATCGGTTCGTTGAGCTTCTTTGATCCTCCTGATCAAGTCAGGTTCAACTTGGATCGTAGCAAGTCGGAGTGGCTTACTATCTGTATCAAATTCTAACCCAGACAAGCAGCATTTCACAACTAAATTATTAACACCTATCGTCGATAAGGACAAGGCACATACCTTTCGACTCAAGGCATCTGCTGCTGCATTTGACTTTCCTGGATAATATTTGATTTCACAATCAAAATCTTTCAGCAGATCAAGCCATCTACGCTGTCTCATGTTCAGTTCTGACTGAGAAAATAGATACTTCAGGCTTTTGTGATCGGAGTAAATCTCAAATTTCTCGCCGTAGAGACAGTGACGCCAAATCTTTAATGCAAATACGATAGCCGCCAATTCCAGATCATGAATGGGGTATCGTACTTCATGTGGCTTCAGTTGTCTCGAGGCGTATGCGACCACATGACCTCGCTGCATAAGAACACATCCCAAACCTCTGAGAGAAGCATCACAATATACAATGAAGTCACCCGTACCTGAAGGTATCGTCAACACGGGAGCACTAGTCAGCCTTTTCTTCAGTTCTAAGAAGCTAGACTGGCACTCTTCTGACCAAACAAATGGCATATTCTTCTGTGTCAATTGTGTGATTGGCTTTGCAATACTGGAGAAATCTTGAATAAATCTTCGGTAGTATCCTGCCAGACCCATGAAACTGCGTATTTCTGGTACCGAAGTCGGTCTTGGCCAATTGATCACAGCTTCTACTTTACTCGGATCAACAGAAATACCATCTCCAGAAATGATATGCCCCAACAATACAACGCGATTCAGCCAAAACTCACATTTTGACAATTTAGCATACAATCTCTCATTTCTTAGTGTCTGCAACACAATTCTGAGATGGTCTGCATGGTCATTTCTGTTCTTAGAATACACCAGAATATCATCTATGAAAACGATCACAAAATCATCTAAATACCTCTGAAACACTTGGTTCATCAAGCCCATAAATACCGCAGGAGCATTTGTTAAACCAAAAGGCATGACAATAAATTCGTAATGTCCATACCTGGTTCGAAATGCTGTCTTCGGTATATCTACATCTCGAACTCTGAGCTGATGATACCCAGAGCGAAAATCAATCTTAGAATAGACAGAAGATCCCTGCAACTGATCAAATAGATCATCAATTCTAGGCAAAGGATATTTGTTCTTGATCGTTGCCTTATTCAGTTGCCGGTAGTCTATACACAATCGCATCGAACCGTCTTTCTTTCGCACAAACAGCGCCGGAGCGCCCCAAGGAGATACACTAGGTCTGATATATCCCTTGGCTAGAAGATCTTCTAATTGTGCTTTCAGTTCTTTTAGTTCGATGGGTGCCATCATATACGGAGTTCTCGAAATAGGGACGGTACCTGGTACAAGATCAATACTAAAATCTACCTCTCGCACCGGAGGTAATCCTGGGATTTCGTCTGGAAAAATATCTGGAAATTCCCGCACTACTGGTATATCTGCCAATGTCGGGCTCGTCTTCTGCATGTCTACAGCATAAATAAAGAAACCATCTGCTCTTTTTTGTAACAATCTGTTCATAGTAAGAGCCGAAATCAAGGGAATCCGAAATCTGGAACCCTTCCCGTAGAATTTCCACTCGTCTGTCATCTCGGGTCTGAATCTGACAATCTTATGGAAACAATCTACAGTGGCTCTGTACTTCGTTAGCATGTCAATACCGACTATACAATCAAAATCAGCTAGCCCCAACACTATACAATCTAGGTCAATCTCATGCCCCTCAAACTGCAGAATGCAATGTTTAACCGTAGTTACAGATATCAATCCACTTCCCAACGGAGAATTAATAGACACAACATCTAGCAAAGACTCAACAGGCAAAGAATGCAACAATGCAAATCGCTCTGAAATGAATGTATGCGATGCACCTGTATCTATCAAGATATAAGCAGGATAACCATAAAGAGAACAGTTAACTGCTATAACATCATCTGGTGCATCTTGTGCTTGCTCTTCGGTCAATGCAAACACTTGGGCCTGTTGCCTCGGAGGTTGACTAACCGTCTGACTACCTCGAGCTCTGGGTTGGGTCTGTGCTGGTGGAGGTTGAAAAGAGTGGACTGATGATGCCTGCCGCTCAAGCTGAGGTACGGACTCGGATGCTCTTCCACTATGGCCTTGCTGTACACCTCTCTGTGGACAGAATTTGGCAAAATGCCCCGGTTGCCTACAAAGGTTACATCGGCCTGTAACTCCTTGGCATTGTTCAGTCGCATGCCTACCTCCGCAAGAATTACAGTAGACACCTGAAGTCCTTGAACTTTGATCAAAACCAGTCTGTCTTGATCCGCTGGAGCTGGACGAACTGCTCCCAGGTCGCTTAAACTGTTTCCCCTTCGCCTTCAGCTGTTCCTTTCTGCCACTGCTACTACCGCCACTATCAAATCTTGGAGGGGGTGGAATAGTAGGTGCTGGTGGTCTCGGACTTGGAGCAACATACGGAGCACTCAGTTGCCTAAGCAATCCTGCTTCTGCTCCTTTGGCACGGTTCAATGCCTCAGCGAAATTGTTGGGTCTTCCAGTATTTACCAACGTAAAGATATCGGGATTTAAGCCGTTTATGAACTGATCTGCCACGGCTTCATCACTACCTGAAACATGAGGTGCAAAGCGAAGCAAGGAAGAAAATTTAGCGACGTACTCTTCGATGTTCAGTTGCCCTTGCCTCAAGTTTGCAAACTCAGCGCCTTTATCTTTACGGTAGGATATAGGAAAGAATCGCAGATAAAACTCTGTCTTGAACACTTTCCATGTAATCTCCGTGCCACGCTGTTCCAATGCACTTTTCATGTTCATCCACCAATTCTTAGCCACGTCTTGCAGTTGATGGCCAATGAGTTTGACTCTTTTCTCGTCACTGTATTCGAGAGACTCAAACAACATCTCAATATCTTCCAACCAGCTTTCACATTCGATTTCGTTTTTAGTACCCCGTAAGGTAGGTGGTCGGAAAGACTGGAATCGTTTGAGCAATGTCTCCATTGGCGTAGCAGTAACATCCATTGGATCCCCGGATGTGCTACCCTGTTCTGGTGCTGTGGGTCGTAGAGGCACTGCTGCTCTTCTAGGAGGCATGTATCTGATATTCAACAAGTTAGTATACAAGCTATACAAACTGTCTTAGCCCTCCTCTGATCATTTACCTCTGATCCAAGTCTGATTCAGTCTTTACTAACACATGCTGTAATACAAGTCAGATAATCATACAACATGCAATAATGAAAGCAATAAATCATGCTAGCACATCATAAGGCAAGGAAGAAGACTCGATCTACCCCGCTCATTCTATCTTATCTCACTCTAAAGAATCTATGGCTCTGATACCACCTGTTGTGGGGACCCGGGCTCTAATTCTTTTTCTTGGGATTAAATGGATCATTATTCTAAAATGTGGGTCAATTTTTTCGCTTTTTACATCAAATCAAATGTAACTAAACAAGCATAAGTTCTTTATTTATTGTACAACATACAACAAAAGATACATGTCTTATTCTATATACAACTAGTGTTCACTACCATCTATAAACAAAAGATAGTCCAATGCTAATAAAAGACCACTAGTCCTCTGCTGCGCCCGTGATCTCCACGCTAACCCGATCATCTCTGTCTCGACCCAGATCCTGCCCCACCTGTTGTTATGCACACATACAGACATAACAACAGCCGGAAAACCGGTGAGAACAAATCCCAGTATAAACATGTAACATGCATAAAACAATCTAAACATGAAACATGCTGATATGAATGTCATTCATATAAAATCATGCAATGTGAATCTAATCATGTCTAGACTCGACTCGACTAGAACTCTAGGGATCCCGTTGTGAATAAGACGTCACTGGCTGTCACCTACCCTACCAATCGAGGTGCTGTACGTCTTATTCCTAGACTTCGGCCTGATCTGTATCCACGTCTACAAAGGGGCGGTGATCTTCCCCTAAGCTGAGATATCGCCGAACATCTAGTAGTCTGCCTGATCTCCAGACTGCCCTATCTTAATGCATGAATACAAAATCTGCAAACAAGCATAATGCAATGCTACACGATCTGTAAACAAAGCATAGCAAGATCTGCATACAAGTTCTATAAACCAATCTATAACAATCATAATCATATCAAGGTATGAACAATAAAACAAGTATGTGATTTTGGTTAGGAAACTCAAATGTGATCGCATTTGAGTCGTGATTCCCCAAACAAAACATGTACTATACCTTTCGTCGTAGAATCGCTGTCACTGTCGCCAATACGAATCTGAAATGGAAATGTGGATACACACTCTATCAATTTCAAATCTAAATCAACATATATCCGAGTCACTATGTGATCTCAATACATTTCGACGGCATAACAACGTAATTCTCGATACCGGTAAATCAAATTCTCCACAGATATCAACACTATCTTATTCTCAATCATAATTCAATACAATATCCATCCAACACACAATAATTCTGTCCCAACAATTCATAAATCATACTGAAATTCATAGAAAGGCATATGATATCATTTTTTTGATCCGTTTACGAATATATTATCTTCATACTCACAAGAACATATCCTAGAGTTCAAATCTTAATTCTTCTAACAACAATATCTCAATTCATGTTGAAAGTAAACAATACTTACATCACCTTGTAGCTTTGAGTGAGAGGAGTCCAAATCTATACTTAGATTTTAGTTTGGATGGATAAAAGTGACACAATCTTGATTCTAGGATGAATTCACCTTACCCCTTCTCCTAAACTTTCTCGGTGGTCTCTTCTGATGAAATGGTAAAGAAAAGCCAACTTATATATATACCTTGCATGTCTACACACACATGGCAAATCCTTTGAAGTACACGTCTCGCGCATATGCGCGGACACTACTCGCGCATGTGCGCGAGACCTACTGTCTCGGCAGATTTAACACTCGCGCATATGCGCCACTAAACTCGCGCATATGCGCCAATGTTTCTGGACGCTCCGTGCATATGCGCCATTACTCTCGCGCATATGCGCCAATGCTACTGGCCTGCTCGCGCATGTGCGCGCCTTTCTTCGCGCATGTGCGCCGAGGCTACTGGAATTTCCATGCATATGTGCGCATTAATTTCGACCTTACTTATTCTTTTGACTATCTTTCACATCTTTATTATACATTTCCCTTTCTTTTCTAGTCCCATGAAATACATCCACAATCATCTTAATTATCAACAAATCCATCTGATTATGATAACTAAATCTTCGAGCCTTACAGACGTCAATTTCGCGGACGAAATTCCTCTAAGGAGGGGAGATTGTAATTGCCGAGCCCGGTGTACGGTACGGTTTAAGCTTTATTGTGTTTATTGGGTTTTATGATTTAGATGTTTAGAGTTGTGTTTTGGGCCATAGTATTATTGGTTATTGTTGTCTTGAGGTATTAGATGTTGTTGGTTGTTCGTTTCAGTGTTTCGGTTCGATTTTTTAGTTGCCTTGGTTTGTTCTTGGCAGAAGTGGTACCGCACCCGCACCCTTGCAAGGACCGCACCCGCGGTCATTTATGTTGGATTTTGATGGTTTTACCGTGAGGACACAGCACCCGCGGCAGTGTAAGCACCGCACCCGCGGTGAGACCGCACCCGCGGTAATTGTAGCACCGCACCCGCGGTCATCGTGCATGGGAATTTTGTTGGAATGCCGTGAGCTTAGCGCACCCGCGGTGCTTGTGTGACCGCACCCGCGGTGTAAGTATGGGCGAGATATTTAGTACCTTTTTGATTGAGTTGACTTCATTTCTACCTTATCTTCTTTTCATTTTCGAGATTTCCTCTCTAGTTCCAAGGGTTTTCTACCATTTCTTTCATTTCCTATCTTCAATCCAAGCTTCTTTTCGACGATTCGACTTGAGATCGACGTTCTCCTTGGTGTTGGGAAGCTTAGGTAAGTTTTTGGTGCGATTCTATCATGGTTTTGGATATGAGATGTTATAGGGTGATGTTATTGTTGGTTTAATGGATTGTTTGACTTGTATTTTTGGATATAGAGTTGATATTGGTGTCATTTATGGATTATTGTTGTAGGTGGTGTACCAAGAGTATAGTTTGGAGGTGTTCTATTGGTTTGTAAGTGGAATTTCATCTTTTTGCTCACATGATGATATATGTATTGTGTTTTAAAGGTTTCAAAGTGTTATTCCCTTCCATTGATCCATTGTTATGTATTGATTTCATTGATTATCTATTGGAGGCATTGTATGTCTCACTATTTTTAAAAATGGAATACAAAAGATAGAGATTGCGAAACGACGGCTTTAAATGCTATTCAGAGTTCAAATGTTTTATTGGATTGATTAATCATAGTCAGAGCATTGCATGCAATTAGTTGATCAACGACCATAGGCTTTTATCCCTCACAGTTATCGATTTATATCGATGGGATATTTGCAACCACAGACAGAGATACTATTGATATCAATCCAACGAGAGAAAAGAGAAATACCATCGTATTGCTATCTATTGCTATTGCTATTGCTACAGTTATTGCTACAGTATTCATGTTTCAGAGTTGATGGTATTTTTGATTTCAAAGTCATGTTTTACAGAGTATACTATGTATCATTGCTATGTAGAGTTCCACTTGCTGAGATTTATTCTCATTTCAGTTATTTTCATGTGATGCAGATCAGAGTGGAGGCCCGGGACGTTGACTGTGGATAGGGGTCATATGCATACACCGTTGGAAGGAAGATTATTTTGCAAATATTTTGGGACATGATCATAAGAATGATTGTTTTGTATTTTGTATATCATTTGAATGATCATGTATTTATTTTGTAAACATTTTATGAAATGTATTTTGAAACTCCTTCCATATTTTAAAGAAAAATTTATTTCCGCTGCGTATTTTTATCGTTACGGGTCAGGGTGTCACATTGTCAATAGAACTTTGGGAACACCTTTGCGTGCTATTCTTAAAAAGAACTTAGATTGGCATTTCTATGGACTTTATTTTGGGGTCACCTAGGACAAAGAATGGGTGGGATTCTATTTTTGTTGTTGTGGATAGATTCTCTAAGATGGCACATTTTATAGCTTGTCATAAAACCGATGATGCTTCAAACGTTGCGGATTTGTTCTTTAGAGAAGTCGTTAGGTTGCATGGCATGCCTAGGACTATTTTTTCTGGTCGCGATGTTAAATTCTCGAGTTACTTTTGGAAGACTTTATGGGCTAAACTTGGCACAAAATTGTTGTTTTCTACTACTTGTCATCCTCAAACGTATAGAAAAACTGAAGTTGTCAATAGACTTTTGGGAACAACTTTGCGTGCTATTCTTAAAAAGAACTTTGATTTTCATTTCTATGGACTTTATTTTGGGGCCGCCTAGGACAAAGAAGGGGAGGGATTCTATTTTTGTTGTTGTGGAAAGATTCTCTAAGATGGCACATTTATAGCTCGTCATAAAACCGATGATGCTTCAAACATTGCGGATTTGTTCTTTAGAGAAGTCGTTAGGTTGCATGGCATGCCTAGGACTATTGTTTCTGGTCGCGATGTTAAATTCTTTAGTTACTTTTGGAAGACTTTATGGGCTAAACTTGGCACAAAATTGTTGTTTTCTACTACTTGTCATCCTCAAACGGATGGACAAGCTCAAGTTGTCAATAGAACTTTGGGAACACTTTTGCGTGCTATTCTTAAAAAGAACATGGATTGACATTTCTATTGACTTTATTTTGGGGTTTTCTAGGACTAAGAAGGGGAGGGATTCTATTTTTGTTGTTGTGGATAGATTCTCTAAGATGGCACATTTTTAGCTTGTCATAAAACCGATGATGCTTCAAACATTGCGGATTTGTTCTTTAGAGAAGTCGTTAGTTTGCATGGCATGCCTAGGACTATTGTTTCTGGTCGCGATGTTAAATTCTTTAGTTACTTTTGGAAGACTTTATGGGCTAAACATGGCACAAAATTGTTGTTTTCTACTACTTGTCATGCTCAAACGGATGGACAAACTGAAGTTGTCAATAGTACTTTGAAAACACCTTTGCGTGCTATTCTTAAAAAGAACTTTGATTGACATTTCTATGGACTTTATTTTGGGGTCGCCTAGGACAAAGAAGGGGAGGGATTCTATTTTTGTTGTTGTGGATATATTCTCTAAGATGGCACTTTTATAGCTTGTCATAAAACCGATGATGTGGGGACCCGGGCTCTAATTCTTTTCTTTGGGATTAAAACGGATCGTTATTATAAAAAGTGGGTCAAATTTTTGCTTTTACATTAACTCAAATGAAAGCTAACATAAGAAGTCTCTATGTTACTCAACAACATAATATACAAACATAAGATACAAATATGTCTGGTTCCAAACCATATTCGACAACTAGTAATTAAATACAGTACATGCCAAAAGTACAACTACTAGTTCTTCTGCTATGCCCGAGATCACCACGCTATGTCCATCTCTCATCCTCTGCGTGACCCAGATCCTGCCCCACCTGTTGTTATGCACACATACAGACATAACAACAGCCGGAAAACCGGTGAGAACAAATCCCAGTATAAACATGTATACATGCATATAATCAATTAAACATGAAACATGCTATCATGAATGACATCATATGCACATGCAATGCAATGCGAATCACACCATGTCTAGACTCGACTCGACTAGAACTCTAGGGATCCCGGTGTGAATAAGACGTCACTACCTACCCTCCAATCGGGGTAATGAACGTCTCATTCCTAGACTTCGGTCTGAGCTGTATCAACGGCGGCAATAAGAGTAATGCCTACTCCTATGCTGAGATACACCGAAACGTCTAGCTATTTGACAATGCCTGTCAAAGACTCTCCTATCTTAAATGCAATGAATATCAATATGTAAACAACGTATAATCATATTCATATCTGAATATCATACTGATCATACATGCTTGAATACAATTCTGAAATCAAAGCATAAACATGTTAACAGATTGAATATAATGCTATACACAATTCATAAACATGTTACAATATATCTAATAATACTAGTATGTGATTTTGGTTGGGAAACTCAAATAATATCTTATTTGAGTTACATCTCCCCAAACAAAACATGACTTATACCTTTCGTCGTAGAATCGCTGTCACGATCTCCAATACGAATCTGAAATGGAAATGTTGATACGCACTCTATCAATTTCTAATCTAAATCAACACATAACCAAGTCACTACGTGATCTCGATACAATTTGACGGCATAACGACGTAATTCTCGATACCGGTCAATCAAATTCTCAACAGATATCAACACTATCTTATTCTTTAATCATAATCCAATACAATATTCATCCAAAACACAATAAATCCTATCCCAACAATTCATAAATCATACTGAAATTCATAGGAAATGCATATGATATCCTTTCTTTGATCCGTTTACAATTATATCATGCTCAATATGCCAAGAACACAATATAACTATCATATTCTCATTTCCCCAATATCTGAATTTCAAAACATGCTGGAATCAAAGAAAACTTACGTCACTTTGTAGATAATGAAGAGAGGAGTTCAAGACCGAAGTCGGATTTGAATTTGGATGAGTAAAACTTTCAAAATCACAATTTGAAATGAAAGAACCTTCCTTGCCCTTCTCCTAAATTCTTCGGTGGTCTCCTCTGATAAAATGGCAAAGAGAAGCCATTATATATATATACTTTGCATGCCTACACACACATGGCAAACCCTTTGAAGTACACGTCTCGCGCATATGCGCGGCAATACTCACGCATGTGCGCGAGACCTACTGTCTCGGCAATTCAACACCTCGCGCATATGCGCCACTCAACTCGCGCATATGCGCCACTGCTTCTGGAGGCGCCGCGCATGTGCGCCACTACTCCCGCGCATATGCGCCAATGTTTCTGGACCGACCGCGCATATGCGCGACTAAACTCGCGCATGTGCGCCATAGCTGCTGGAAGGATCGTGCATATGCGCGCATTATCTCGCGCACGTGCGCCGAAGCTACTGGAATTTACGCGCATGTGCGTGCATATCTTCGCGCATATGCGCTGGAGCTTCGACCTTTCTCATCTCTTTTGTACATTTTGCCTTCTTTTTAAATCCAATAAAATACATCTAAAATCAACTTAATTCTTAACAAATTCGTCTGATTATTATAACTAAATCTTCGAGCCTTACATTTCTCCCCCTCTAAGAAATGAGTTCGTCCTCGAAATCGCATGCCATTCTATCATTATAAGTATAAAAGTAATCACACCAACACTAAACAAATACTTACATCATTGAAATAACTCGGGGTGTTTCTGTCTCATGCTGGCTTCTGTCTCCCATGTCTCTTCCTCGATACCATGACGACTCCACTGAACTTTCACAAGTGGAATATTCTTCGTTCTGAGTTGCTTGTTTTTCCGATCAAGGATCTGTATCGGTTGTTCCACGTAGCTCAACGTCTGATCAAGTTCAGCTTCTTCAGGTTGAATGACGTGAGAAACATCTGGCATATATTTTCGTAACATTGATACATGAAACACGTCATGTATTCCGGATAGAGAAGGAGGAAGTGCAAGTCGATAAGCTCGATCGCCAATCTTCTCAAGAATCTCGTAAGGACCAATGTATCGAGGAGATAGTTTCCCGCGTTTGCCAAATCGCACCACGCCTCTGAATGGAGAAATCTTTAAGAATACTCTATCTCCCGCCTCAAATACTAACGGTCTACGTCTGATATTGGCATACTTAGCTTGTCGATCTTGTGCAGTCTTCATCCTCTTCTGAATGAGTTTCACCTTCTCTGTCATGTCACGAATCATATCTGGCCCAAGTTCTGGTACCTCTGAAACGTCATCCCAGTATAGCGGAGATCTGCACTTCTTGCCATACAAAGCTTCAAACGGTGCCATCTCGATACTCATCTGATAGCTATTATTGTAAGAAAATTCGCAAAGAGGTAGGGAATCTTGCCAACTAGTGCCAAAATCTAGCACTACGGCTCTCAACATATCCTCTAGAGTCTGGATAGTCCGCTCTGACTGTCCGTCTGTCTGAGGATGATACGCAGTACTCAGGTGCAATGTCGTACCTAAGGCCTGCTGTAGACTGTGCCAGAAGTGTGAAGTGAATCGTGGATCACGATATGATACGATAGACTTCGGCACTCCATGCAATCTGACTACCTCACGAATATAAATCTCCGCCATCTGATCCTGTCTATACGTCATTCTGTATGGGATGAAACAAGCAGATTTGGTCAATCTGTCAATAATAACCCAAATCGCATCGCAGCCTCTGGATGATCGTGGTAACTTCGTCACAAAATCCATGGAAATGTGATCCCATTTCCATTCTGGAATAGACAAACTCTGAAGTAACCCTCCGGGCTTCTTCCTCTCGGCCTTCACCTGTTGGCAATTCAGACATTTAGACACATATTCGGCGATGTCTGACTTCATCTGTTTCCACCAGAACTGTGTCTTCAAATCATTGTACATCTTCCTGCCACCAGGATGAATGCTGAACCGACTACAATGTGCCTCTGTCAGAATCCGCTGTCTCAAACCTGCAACATCTGGCACAACTAGACGGTTATTCACGTACAACACATGATCTCGTACCTGATATTCTGATACATGCCCTGATGTGACCATTTGGATCGATCTCTGCACATTCTGATCGGTTCTTTGTGCTTCCTTGATCCTCATAATAAAATTGGGCTCAACTTGGATCGTAAAAAGTCGTAGTGGCTTACTATCTGTATCAAATTCTAATCCAGATGTACAGCAATTTTCAACTAACTTGTTAACACCTATCGTCGATAAGGACAAAGAACATACCTTACGACTCAAGGCATCTGCTGCTGCATTTGACTTCCCTGGATAATATTTGATTTCACAGTCAAAGTCTTTCAAAAGATCTAGCCATCTACGCTGCCTCATATTCAATTCTGATTGAGAAAATAGGTACTTTAGGCTCTTGTGATCGGAAAATATCTCAAATTTTTCGCCGTAGAGATAATGACGCCAAATCTTTAGTGCAAATACGATAGCCGCCAATTCCAGATCATGAATGGGGTATCGAAATTCATGTGGCTTCAATTGTCTCGAGGCGTATGCGATCACATGGCCTCGCTGCATAAGAACACATCCCAAACCTCTATGAGAAGCATCACAATATACAACGAAATCACCCGTACCTGAGGGTATCGTCAGTACTGGAGCACTGGTCAGCCTTTTCTTCAACTCTAGAAAGCTAGACTCGCACTCCTCTGACCAAACAAACGGCGCATTCTTTTGCGTCAATTGAGTTATTGGCTTTGCAATACTGGAGAAATCTTTGATAAATCTTCTGTAGTATCCGGCTAAGCCCATGAAACTGCGTATTTCGGGTACAGAAGTCGGTCTCGACCAACTGATCACAGCTTCCACTTTACTCGGGTCCACAGAAATACCATTTCCAGAAATGATATGCCCCAAGAATACAACCTGATTCATCCAAAACTCACACTTTGACAATTTCACATACAGTCGCTCATTTCTCAATGTCTGTAACACAATCCTGAGATGTTCTGCATGCTCATTCCTATTCTTAGAATACACCAAAATGTCATCGATGAAAACAATGACAAATTCATCCAAATATTTCTGAAACACTTGGTTCATCAAGCCCATAAATACCGCAGGAGCATTTGTTAAACCAAAAGGCATAACAATAAATTCGTAATGCCCATACCTGGTTCGAAATGCTGTCTTTGGTATATCTATATCTCGAACTCTGAGCTGATGATACCCAGAACGCAAATCAATCTTAGAGTACACGAAGGATCCCTGCAACTGATCAAATAAATCATCAATCCTAGGCAAAGGATATTTATTCTTGATCGTTGCCTTGTTCAGTTGCCTATAATCGATACACAGCCGCATCGATCCATCTTTCTTTCGCACAAATAGCACTGGAGCGCCCCAAGGAGATACACTAGGTCTGATATATCCCTTGGCCAGAAGATCTTCTAGCTGTGCTTTCAATTCTTTGAGTTCGATGGGTGCCATCCTATACGGAGCTCTTGAAATAGGGACGGTACCTGGCGCAAGTTCAATGCTAAAATCTACCTCTCAACCGGAGGTAATCCTGTGATCTCATCTAGAAAAATATCAGCAAATTCCCGCACTACTGGTATATCTGCCAACGCCGGGCTCGACTTCTGCATATCTACAGCATAAATAAAGAAACCATCCGCTCCTCTTTGCAATAACCTGTTCATAGTCAGAGCCGAAATCAAGGGAATCCGGGATCTGGACCCCTTTCCGTAGAATTTCCACTCGTCTGTCATTTCTGGTCTGAATCTGACAATCTTGTGGAAACAATCCACGGTAGCTCTGTACTTTGTCAGCATGTCAATACCGACTATACAGTCAAAATCAGCTAGACCCAACACTATACAATCTAGGTCAATCTCATGCCCCTCAAACTGTAGAATGCAATGTCTAACCGTAGTTACAGATATCAATCCACTTCCCAACGGAGAATTAATCGATACCACATCTAACAAAGACTCAATAGGCAAAGAATGCGATAATGCAAATCGTTCTGATATGAATGTATGCGATGCACCCGTATCTATCAATATATAAGCAGGATAACCGCAAAGGAAACAGTTACCTGCAATGACATCCTCTGGGGCATCCTGTGCTTGCTCTTCAGTCAAGGCAAACACTTGAGCCTGTTGTCTTTGAGGCTGACTCCCTGGCTGGCCACCTCTGGCTCGAGGCTGGGTCTGTGCTGGTGGCGGCTGAAATGAGTGAACAGATGAAGCTTGCCTCTCAGGCTGAGTCACGGAGGCAAACGATCCTGCAGCCTAGAATCTCGATGCACCACTTCTCTGAGGACAGACCTTGGCATAATGCCCCTGTTTTTTGCATACGTTACACCTGCCCACTACACCTTGACATTGTTCTGTGGCATGCTTACCTCCACAAGTACTGCAATATCCACTTGCCACTTCTAGACTCTGGCCAAAACCTCTCTGTCTTGGCCCGCTGGAGCTCGAAGAACTGCTCCCTGCCCTCTTAAACTGTTTACCCTTTGCTTTCAACTGATATTTGCGTCCGCTGCTGCTACCACCACTTTCGAATCGAGGAGGAGGAACTTGGAATGGAGGTAGTGGCGGTCTCGGACTCGGTGCAACATACAGAGCACTCCGTTGCCTAAGCAATCCTGCTTCAGCTCCTTTGGCACGATTCAATGCCTCCGAAAAATTATCGGGTCTCCCAGTATTGACCAACGTAAAGATATCTGGATTCAGGCCATTTATAAACTGATCTGCCATGGCCTCATCATTTCCTGAAACATGGGGTGCAAAGCGAAGCAAAGAAGAAAATTTAGCAACGTACTCTTCAATGTTCAATTGCCCTTGCTCAGGTTTGCAAATTCAGCGCCTTTATCCTTGCGATAGGATACAGGGAAAAATCGCTGATAGAACTCCGTCTTGAATGCTTTCCACGTAACCTCGGTGCCACGCTGTTCTAGTGCTCTCCTTATATTCACCCACCAATACTTAGCCACATCTTGCAGTTGATGGCCAATGAGCTTCACTCTCTTCTCATCACTATACCCTAAAGACTCGAATAACATCTCGATATCCTCCAACCAGCTTTCGCATTCAATTGCATTTTCTGTACCCTTTAAGGTCGGTGGTCGGAATGACTGGAATCGCTTTAATAGAGTCTCCATAGGTGTAGCCGTGACATCCATCGTATCTCCGGATGTGCTACCCTGTTCTGGCGCTGGTGGTCGTACTGGCACAACTGCTCTTCTAGGAGGCATGTATCTAATAATCCAACTGATTAGAATACCAGATATACAACTGTCTCAGCCCTCCTCTAGTCAGTTACCTCTGATCTAGAATCGGTTCTGATTCAGTCTTAACCAATACATGCTGTAATCAGTCAAATAACAAACAACATGTAACAAGTAAAGTAATAAACATGCTAGCACATCATAGAGCAAGGAAGAAGACTCGATCTACCCCGCTCATTCTATCCTATCTTAGTCTACAGAACCTACAGCTCTGATACCACCTGTTGTGGGGACCCGGGCTCTAATTCTTTTCTTTGGGATTAAAACGGATCGTTATTATAAAAAGTGGGTCAAATTTTTGCTTTTACATTAACTCAAATGAAAGCTAACATAAGAAGTCTCTATGTTACTCAACAACATAATATACAAACATAAGATACAAATATGTCTGGTTCCAAACCATATTCGACAACTAGTAATTAAATACAGTACATGCCAAAAGTACAACTACTAGTTCTTCTGCTATGCCCGAGATCACCACGCTATGTCCATCTCTCATCCTCTGCGTGACCCAGATCCTGCCCCACCTGTTGTTATGCACACATAAAGACATAACAACAGCCGGAAAACCGGTGAGAACAAATCCCAGTATAAACATGTATACATGCATATAATCAATTAAACATGAAACATGCTATCATGAATGACATCATATGCACATGCAATGCAATGCGAATCACACCATGTCTGGACTCGACTCGACTAGAACTCTAGGGATCCCGGTGTGAATAAGACACCTGTTGTGGGGACCCGGGCTCTAATTTTTTTCTTTGGGATTAAAACGGATCGTTATTATAAAAAGTGGGTCAAATTTTTGCTTTTACATTAACTCAAATGAAAGCTAACATAAGAAGTCTCTATGTTACTCAACAACATAATATACAAACATAAGATACAAATATGTCTGGTTCCAAACCATATACGACAACTAGTAATTAAATACAGTACATGCCAAAAGTACAACTACTAGTTCTTCTGCTATGCCCGAGATCACCACGCTATGTCCATCTCTCATCCTCTGCGTGACCCAGATCCTGCCCCACCTGTTGTTATGCACACATACAGACATAACAACAGCCGGAAAACCGGTGAGAACAAATCCCAGTATAAACATGTATACATGCATATAATCAATTAAACATGAAACATGCTATCATGAATGACATCATATGCACATGCAATGCAATGCGAATCACACCATGTCTGGACTCGACTCGACTAGAACTCTAGGGATCCCGGTGTGAATAAGACGTCACTACCTACCCTCCAATCGGGGTAATGAACGTCTCATTCCTAGACTTCGGTCTGAGCTGTATCAACGGCGGCAATAAGAGTAATGCCTACTCCTATGCTGAGATACACCGAAACGTCTAGCTATTTGACAATGCCTGTCAAAGACTCTCCTATCTTAAATGCAATGAATATCAATATGTAAACAACGTATAATCATATTCATATCTGAATATCATACTGATCATACATGCTTGAATACAATTCTGAAATCAAAGCATAAACATGTTAACAGATTGAATATAATGCTATACACAATTCATAAACCTGTTACAATATATCTAATAATACTAGTATGTGATTTTTGTTGGGAAACTCAAATAATATCTTATTTGAGTTACATCTCCCCAAACAAAACATGACTTATACCTTTCGTCGTAGAATCGCTGTCACGATCTCCAATACGAATCTGAAATGGAAATGTGGATACGCACTCTATCAATTTCTAATCTAAATCAACACATAACCAAGTCACTACGTGATCTCGATACAATTTGACGGCATAACGACGTAATTCTCGATACCGGTCAATCAAATTCTCAATAGATATCAACACTATCTTATTCTTTAATCATAATCCAATACATTATTCATCCAAAACACAATAAATCCTATCCCAACAATTCATAAATCATACTGAAATTCATAGGAAATGCATATGATATCCTTTCTTTGATCCGTTTACAATTATATCATGCTCAATATGCCAAGAACACAATATAACTATCATATTCTCATTTCCCCAATATCTGAATTTCAAAACATGCTGGAATCAAAGAAAACTTACGTCACTTTGTAGATAATGAAGAGAGGAGTTCAAGACCGAAGTCGGATTTGAATTTGGATGAGTAAAACTTTCAAAATCACAATTTGAAATGAAAGAACCTTCCTTGCCCTTCTCCTAAATTCTTCGGTGGTCTCCTCTGATAAAATGGCAAAGAGAAGCCATTATATATATATACTTTGCATGCCTACACACACATGGCAAACCCTTTGAAGTACACGTCTCGTGCATATGCGCGGCACTACTCGCGCATGTGCGCGAGACCTACTGTCTCGGCAATTCAACACCTCGCGCATATGCGCCACTCAACTCGCGCATATGCGCCACTGTTTCTGGAGGCGCCGCGCATGTGCGCCACTACTCCCGCGCATATGCGCCAATGTTTCTGGACCGACCGCGCATATGCGCGACTAAACTCGCGCATGTGCGCCATAGCTGCTGGAAGGATCGCGCATATGCGCGCATTATCTCGCGCACGTGCGCCGAAGCTACTGGAATTTACGCGCATGTGCGCGCATATCTTCGCGCATATGCGCTGGAGCTTCGACCTTTCTCATCTCTTTTGTACATTTTGCCTTCTTTTTAAATCCAATAAAATACATCTAAAATCAACTTAATTCTTAACAAATTCGTCTGATTATTATAACTAAATCTTCGAGCCTTACATTTCTCCCCCTCTAATAAATGAGTTCGTCCTCGAAATCGCATGCCATTCTATCATCATAAGTATAAAAGTAATCACACCAACACTAAACAAATACTTACATCATTGAAATAACTCGGGGTGTTTCTGTCTCATGCTGGCTTCTGTCTCCCATGTCGCTTCCTCGATACCATGACGACTCCACTGAACTTTCACAAGTGGAATATTCTTCGTTCTGAGTTGCTTGTTTTTCCGATCAAGGATCTGTATCGGTTGTTCCACGTAGCTCAACGTCTGATCAAGTTCAGCTTCGTCAGGTTGAATGACGTGAGAAACATCTGGCATATATTTTCGTAACATTGATACATGAAACACGTCATGTATTCCGGATAGAGAAGGAGGAAGTGCAAGTCGATAAGCTCGATCGCCAATCTTCTCAAGAATCTCGTAAGGACCAATGTATCGAGGAGATAGTTTCCCGCGTTTGCCAAATCGCACCACGCCTCTGAATGGAGAAATCTTTAAGAATACTCTATCTCCCGCCTCAAATACTAACGGTCTACGTCTGATATTGGCATACTTAGCTTGTCGATCTTGTGCAGTCTTCATCCTCTTCTGAATGAGTTTCACCTTCTCTGTCATGTCACGAATCATATCTGGCCCAAGTTCTGGTACCTCTGAAACGTCATCCCAGTATAGCGGAGATCTGCACTTCTTGCCATACAAAGCTTCAAACGGTGCCATCTCGATACTCATCTGATAGCTATTATTGTAAGAAAATTCGCAAAGAGGTAGGGAATCTTGCCAACTAGTGCCAAAATCTAGCACTACGGCTCTCAACATATCCTCTAGAGTCTGGATAGTCCGCTCTGACTGTCCGTCTGTCTGAGGATGATACGCAGTACTCAGGTGCAATGTCGTACCTAAGGCCAGCTGTAGACTGTGCCAGAAGTGTGAAGTGAATCGTGGATCACGATCTGATACGATAGACTTCGGCACTCCATGCAATCTGACTACCTCACGAATATAAATCTCCGCCATCTGATCCTGTCTATACGTCATTCTGTATGGGATGAAACAAGCAGATTTGGTCAATCTGTCAATAATAACCCAAATCGCATCGCAGCCTCTGGATGATCGTGGTAACTTCGTCACAAAATCCATGGAAATGTGATCCCATTTCCATTCTGGAATAGACAAACTCTGAAGTAACCCTCCGGGCTTCTTCCTCTCGGCCTTCACCTGTTGGCAATTCAGACATTTAGACACATATTCGGCGATGTCTGACTTCATCTGTTTCCACCAGAACTGTGTCTTCAAATCATTGTACATCTTCCTGCCACCAGGATGAATGTTGAACCGACTACGATGTGCCTCTGTCAGAATCCGCTGTCTCAAACCTGCAACATCTGGCACAACTAGACGGTTATTCACGTACAACACATGATCTCGTACCTGATATTCTGATACATGCCCTGATGTGACCATTTGGATCGATCTCTGCACATTCTGATCGGTTCTTTGTGCTTCCTTGATCCTCATAATCAAATTGGGCTCAACTTGGATCGTAAAAAGTCGTAGTGGCTTACTATCTGTATCAAATTCTAATCCAGATGTACAGCAATTTTCAACTAACTTGTTAACACCTATCGTCGATAAGGACAAAGAACATACCTTACGACTCAAGGCATCTGCTGCTGCATTTGACTTCCCTGGATAATATTTGATTTCACAGTCAAAGTCTTTCAAAAGATCTAGCCATCTACGCTGCCTCATATTCAATTCTGATTGAGAAAATAGGTACTTTAGGCTCTTGTGATCGGAAAATATCTCAAATTTTTCGCCGTAGAGATAATGACGCCAAATCTTTAGTGCAAATACGATAGCCGCCAATTCCAGATCATGAATGGGGTATCGAACTTCATGTGGCTTCAATTGTCTCGAGGCGTATGCGATCACATGGCCTCGCTGCATAAGAACACATCCCAAACCTCTATGAGAAGCATCACAATATACAACGAAATCACCCGTACCTGAGGGTATCGTCAGTACTGGAGCACTGGTCAGCCTTTTCTTCAACTCTAGAAAGCTAGACTCGCACTCCTCTGACCAAACAAACGGCGCATTCTTTTGCGTCAATTGAGTTATTGGCTTTGCAATACTGGAGAAATCTTTGATAAATCTTCTGTAGTATCCGGCTAAGCCCATGAAACTGCGTATTTCGGGTACAGAAGTCGGTCTCGACCAACTGATCACAGCTTCCACTTTACTCGGGTCCACAGAAATACCATTTCCAGAAATGATATGCCCCAAGAATACAACCTGATTCATCCAAAACTCACACTTTGACAATTTCGCATACAGTCGCTCATTTCTCAATGTCTGTAACACAATCCTGAGATGTTCTGCATGCTCATTCCTATTCTTAGAATACACCAAAATGTCATCGATGAAAACAATGACAAATTCATCCAAATATTTCTGAAACACTTGGTTCATCAAGCCCATAAATACCGCAGGAGCATTTGTTAAACCAAAAGGCATAACAATAAATTCGTAATGCCCATACCTGGTTCGAAATGCTGTCTTTGGTATATCTATATCTCGAACTCTGAGCTGATGATACCCAAAACGCAAATCAATCTTAGAGTACACGGAGGATCCCTGCAACTGATCAAATAAATCATCAATCCTAGGCAAAGGATATTTATTCTTGATCGTTGCCTTGTTCAGTTGCCTATAATCGATACACAGCCGCATCGATCCATCTTTCTTTCGCACAAATAGCACTGGAGCGCCCCAAGGAGATACACTAGGTCTGATATATCCCTTGGCCAGAAGATCTTCTAACTGTGCTTTCAATTCTTTGAGTTCGATGGGTGCCATCCTATACGGAGCTCTTGAAATAGGGACGGTACCTGGCGCAAGTTCAATGCTAAAATCTACCTCTCGAACCGGAGGTAATCCTGGGATCTCATCTGGAAAAATATCAGCAAATTCCCGCACTACTGGTATATCTGCCAACGCCGGGCTCGACTTCTGCATATCTACAGCATAAATAAAGAAACCATCCGCTCCTCTTTGCAATAACCTGTTCATAGTCAGAGCCGAAATCAAGGGAATCCGGGATCTGGACCCCTTTCCGTAGAATTTCCACTCGTCTGTCATTTCTGGTCTGAATCTGACAATCTTGTGAAAACAATCCACGGTAGCTCTGTACTTTGTCAGCATGTCAATACCGACTATACAGTCAAAATCAGCTAGACCCAACAATATACAATCTAGGTCAATCTCATGCCCCTCAAACTGTAGAATGCAATGTCTAATCGTAGTTACAGATATCAATCCACTTCCCAACGGAGAATTAATCGATACCACATCTAACAAAGACTCAACAGGCAAAGAATGCGATAATGCATATCGTTCTGATATGAATGTATGCGATGCACCCGTATCTATCAATATATAAGCAGGATAACCGCAAAGGAAACAGTTACCTGCAATGACATCCTCTGGGGCATCCTGTGCTTGCTCTTCAGTCAAGGCAAACACTTGAGCCTGTTGTCTTTGAGGCTGACTCCCTGGCTGGCCACCTCTGGCTCGAGGCTGGGTCTGTGCTGGTGGCGGCTGAAATGAGTGAACAGATGAAGCTTGCCTCTCAGGCTGAGTCACGGAGGCAAACGATCCTGCAGCCTGGAATCTCGATGCACCACTTCTCTGAGGACAGACCTTGGCATAATGCCCCTATTGTTTGCATACGTTACACCTGCCCACTACACCTTGACATTGTTCTGTGGCATGCTTACCTCCACAAGTACTGCAATATCCACTTGCCACTTCTAGACTCTGGCCAAAACCTCTCTGTCTTGGCCCGCTGGAGCTCGAAGAACTGCTCCCTGCCCTCTTAAACTGTTTACCCTTTGCTTTCAACTGATCTTTGCGTCCGCTGCTGCTACCACCACTTTCGAATCGAGGAGGAGGAACTTGGAATGGAGGTAGTGGCGGTCTCGGACTCGGTGCAACATACGGAGCACTCCGTTGCCTAAGCAATCCTGCTTCAGCTCCTTTGGCACGATTCAATGCCTCCGAAAAATTATCGGGTCTCCAGTATTGACCAACGTAAAGATATCTGGATTCAGGCCATTTATAAACTGATCTGCCATGGCCTCATCATTTCCTGAAACATGGGGTGCAAAGCGAAGCAAAGAAGAAAATTTAGCAACGTACTCTTCAATGTTCAATTGCCCTTGCCTCAGGTTTGCAAATTCAGCGCCTTTATCCTTGCGATAGGATACAGGGAAAAATCGCTGATAGAACTCCGTCTTGAATGCTTTCCACGTAACCTCGGTGCCACGCTGTTCTAGTGCTCTCCTTATATTCACCCACCAATACTTAGCCACATCTTGCAGTTGATGGCCAATGAGCTTCACTCTCTTCTCATCACTATACCCTAAAGACTCGAATAACATCTCGATATCCTCCAACAAGCTTTCGCATTCAATTGCATTTTCTGTACCCTTTAAGGTCGGTGGTCGGAATGACTGGAATCGCTTTAATAGAGTCTCCATAGGTGTAGCCGTGACATCCATCGTATCTCCGGATTTGCTACCCTGTTCTGGCGCTGGTGGTCGTACTGGCACAACTGCTCTTCTAGGAGGCATGTATCTAATAATCCAACTGATTAGAATACCAGATATACAACTGTCTCAGCCCTCCTCTAGTCAGTTACCTCTGATCTAGAATCGGTTCTGATTCAGTCTTAACCAATACATGCTGTAATCAGTCAAATAACAAACAACATGTAACAAGTAAAGCAATAAACATGCTAGCACATCATAGAGCAAGGAAGAAGACTCGATCTACCCCGCTCATTCTATCCTATCTTAGTCTACAGAACCTACAGCTCTGATACCACCTGTTGTGGGGACCCGGGCTCTAATTCTTTTCTTTGGGATTAAAACGGATCGTTATTATAAAAAGTGGGTCAAATTTTTGCTTTTACATTAACTCAAATGAAAGCTAACATAAGAAGTCTCTATGTTACTCAACAACATAATATACAAACATAAGATACAAATATGTCTGGTTCCAAACCATATTCGACAACTAGTAATTAAATACAGTACATGCCAAAAGTACAACTACTAGTTCTTCTGCTATGCCCGAGATCACCACGCTATGTCCATCTCTCATCCTCTGCGTGACCCAGATCCTGCCCCACCTGTTGTTATGCACACATACAGACATAACAACAGCCGGAAAACCGGTGAGAACAAATCCCAGTATAAACATGTATACATGCATATAATCAATTAAACATGAAACATGCTATCATGAATGACATCATATGCACATGCAATGCAATGCGAATCACACCATGTCTGGACTCGACTCGACTAGAACTCTAGGGATCCCGGTGTGAATAAGACGTCACTACCTACCCTCCAATCGGGGTAATGAACGTCTCATTCCTAGACTTCGGTCTGAGCTGTATCAACGGCGGCAATAAGAGTAATGCCTACTCCTATGCTGAGATACACCGAAACGTCTAGCTATTTGACAATGCCTGTCAAAGACTCTCCTATCTTAAATGCAATGAATATCAATATGTAAACAACGTATAATCATATTCATATCTGAATATCATACTGATCATACATGCTTGAATACAATTCTGAAATCAAAGCATAAACATGTTAACAGATTGAATATAATGCTATACACAATTCATAAACATGTTACAATATATCTAATAATACTAGTATGTGATTTTGGTTGGGAAACTCAAATAATATCTTATTTGAGTTACATCTCCCCAAACAAAACATGACTTATACTTTTCGTCGTAGAATCGCTGTCACGATCTCCAATACGAATCTGAAATGGAAATGTGGATATGCACTCTATCAATTTCTAATCTAAATCAACACATAACCAAGTCAATACGTGATCTCGATACAATTTGACGGCATAACGACGTAATTCTCGATACCGGTCAATCAAATTCTCAACAGATATCAACACTATCTTATTCTTTAATCATAATCCAATACAATATTCATCCAAAACACAATAAATCCTATCCCAACAATTCATTAATCATACTGAAATTCATAGGAAATGCATATGATATCCTTTCTTTGATCCGTTTACAATTATATAAAATGGCAAAGAGAAGCCATTATATATATATACTTTGCATGCCTACACACACATGGCAAACCCTTTGAAGTACACGTCTCGCGCATATGCGCGGCATTACTCGCGCATGTGCGCGAGACCTACTGTCTCGGCAATTCAACACCTCGCGCATATGCGCCACTCAACTCGCGCATATGCGCCACTGTTTCTGGAGGCGCCGCGCATGTGCGCCACTACTCCCGCGCATATGCGCCAATGTTTCTGGACCGACCGCGCATATGCGCGACTAAACTCGCGCATGTGCGCCATAGCTGCTGGAAGGATCGCGCAGATGCGCGCATTATCTCGCGCACGTGCGCCGAAGCTACTGGAATTTACGCGCATGTGCGCGCATATCTTCGCGCATATGCGCTGGAGCTTCGACCTTTCTCATCTCTTTTGTACATTTTGCCTTCTTTTTAAATCCAATAAAATACATCTAAAATCAACTTAATTCTTAACAAATTCGTCTGATTATTATAACTAAATCTTCGAGCCTTACAGATGATGCTTCAAACATTGCGGATTTGTTCTTTAGAGAAGTCGTTAGGTTGCATGGCATGCCTAGGACTATTGTTTCTGGTCGCGATGTTAAATTCTCGAGTTACTTTTGGAAGACATTATGGGCTAAATGGCACAAAATTGTTGTTTTCTACTACTTGTCATCCTCAAACGGATGTTAAAACTGAAGTTGTCAATAGAACTTTGGGAACACCTTTGCGTGCTATTCTTAAAAAGAACTTTGATTGACATTTCTATGGACTATATTTTGGGGTCGCCTAGGACAAAGAAGGGTAGGGATTCTATTTTTGTTGTTGTGGATAGATTCTCTAAGATGACACATTTATAGCTTGTCATAAAACCGACGATGCTTCAAACATTGCGGATTTGTTCTTTAGAGAAGTCGTTAGGTTGCATGGCATGCCTGGGACTATTGTTTCTGGTCGCGATGTTAAATTCTTTAGTTACTTTCGGAAGACTTTATGGGCTAAACTTGGCACAAAATTGTTGTTTTCTACTACTTGTCATCCTCAAACGGATGGACAAACTGAAGTTGTCAATAGAACTTTGGGAACACTTTTGCGTGCTATTCTTAAAAAGAACTTGGATTGACATTTCTATGAATTTTATTTTGGGGTTGCCTAGGACTATGAAGGGGAGGGATTCTCTAAGATGGCACATTTTATAGCTTGTCATAAAACCGATGATGTTTCAAATATTGAGGATTTGTTTTTTAGAGAACTCGTTAGGTTGCATGGCATGCCTAGGACTATTGTTTCTGGTCGCGATATTAAATTCTTGAGTTACTTTTGGAAGACTTTATGGGCTAAACTTGGCACAAAATTGTTGTTTTCTACTACTTGTTGTCCTCAAACGGATGGACAAACTGAAGTTGTCAATAGAACTTTGGGAACACTTTTACGTGCTATTCTTAAAAAGAACTTGGATTGACAATTCTATGGACTTTATTTTGGGGTTGCCTAGGACTAAGAAGGGGAGGGATTCTATTTTTGTTGTTGTGGATAGATTCTCTAAGATGGCACATTTTGTAGCTTGTCATAAAACCGATGATGCTTCAAACATTGCGTATTTATTCTTTAGAGAAGTCGTTAGGTTGCATGGCATGCCTAGGACTATTGTTTCTGATCGCGATGTTAAATTCTGGAGTTACTTTTGGAAGACTTTATGGGCTAAACTTGGCACAAAATTGTTGTTTTCTAATACTTGTCATTTTCAAACGGATGGATAAACTGAAGTTGCAAATAGAACTTTGGGAACACCTTTGCGTGCTATACTTAAAAGAACTTGGATTGACATTTCGATGGAATTTATTTAGGGGTTGCCTAGGACTAAGAAGGGGAGGGATTCTATTTTTGTTGTTGTGGATAGATTCTCTAAGATGGCACATTTTATAGCTTGTCATAAAACCGATGATGCTTCAAACGTTGCGGATTTGTTCTTTAGAGAAGTCGTTAGGTTGCATGGCATGCCTAGGACTATTGTTTCTGGTCGCGATGTTAAATTATTGAATTACTTTTAGAAGACTTTATGGGCTAAACTTGGCACAAAATTGTTGTTTTCTACTACTTGTCATCCTCAAACGGATGGACGAATTGAAGTTGTCATTAGAACTTTGGGAACACTTTTGCGTGCTATTCTTAAACAGAACTTGGTTTGACATTTCTATGGACTTTATTTTGGGGTTGCCTAGGACTAAGAAGGGGAGGGATTCTCTAAGATGGCACATTTTATAGCTTGTCATAAAACCGATGATGCTTCAAACATTGTGGATTTGTTCTTTAGAGAAGTCGTTAGGTTGCATGGCATGCCTAGGACTATTGTTTCTGGTCGCGATGTTAATTTCTTGAGTTACTTTTGGAGGACTTTATGTGCTAAACTTGGCACAAAATTGTTGTTTTCTACTACTTGTCGTCCTCAAACGGATGGACAAACTGAAGTTGTCAATAGAACTTTGGGAACACTTTTGCGTGCTATTCTTAAAAAGAACTTGGATTGACATTTCTATGGACTTTATTTTGGGTTTGCCTAGGACTAAGAAGGGGAGGGATTCTATTTTTGTTGTTGTGGATAGATTCTCAAAAATGGCACATTTTATAGCTTGTCATAAAACCGATGATGCTTCAAACATTGCGTATTTGTTCTTTAGAGAAGTCGTTAGGTTGCATGGCTTGCCTAGGACTATTGTTTCTGGTCGCGATGTTAAATTCTGGAGTTACTTTCGGAAGTCTTTATGGGCTAAACTTGGCACAAAATTGTTGTTTTCTACTACTTGTCATTTTCAAACGGATGGATAAACTGAAGTTGCCAATAGAACTTTGGGAACACCTTTGCGTGCTATACTTAAAAGAACTTGGATTGACATTTCGATGGACTTTATTTAGGGGTTGCCTAGGACTAAGAAGGGGAGGGATTCTATTTTTGTTGTTGTGGATAGATTCTCTAAGATGGCACATTTTATAGCTTGTCATAAAACCGATGATGCTTCGAACGTTGCGGATTTGTTCTTTAGAGAAGTCGTTAGGTTGCATGGCATGCCTAGGACTATTGTTTCTGGTCGCGATATTAAATTCTTGAGTTACTTTTGGAAGACTTTATGGGCTAAACTTGGCACAAAATTGTTGTTTTCTACTACTTGTTGTCCTCAAACGGATGGACAAACTGAAGTTGTCAATAGAACTTTGGGAACACTTTTGCGTGCTATTCTTAAAAAGAACTTGGATTGACAATTCTATGGACTTTATTTTGGGGTTGCCTAGGACTAAGAAGGGGAGGGATTCTATTTTTGTTGTTGTGGATAGATTCTCTAAGATGGCACATTTTGTAGCTTGTCATAAAACCGATGATGCTTCAAACATTGCGTATTTATTCTTTAGAGAAGTCGTTAGGTTGCATGGCATGCCTAGGACTATTGTTTCTGATCGCGATGTTAAATTCTGGAGTTACTTTTGGAAGACTTTATGGGCTAAACTTGGCACAAAATTGTTGTTTTCTAATACTTGTCATTTTCAAACGGATGGATAAACTGAAGTTGCAAATAGAACTTTGGGAACACCTTTGCGTGCTATACTTAAAAGAACTTGGATTGACATTTCGATGGAATTTATTTAGGGGTTGCCTAGGACTAAGAAGGGGAGGGATTCTATTTTTGTTGTTGTGGATAGATTCTCTAAGATGGCACATTTTATAGCTTGTCATAAAACCGATGATGCTTCAAACGTTGCGGATTTGTTCTTTAGAGAAGTCGTTAGGTTGCATGGCATGCCTAGGACTATTGTTTCTGGTCGCGATGTTAAATTATTGAATTACTTTTAGAAGACTTTATGGGCTAAACTTGGCACAAAATTGTTGTTTTCTACTACTTGTCATCCTCAAACGGATGGACGAATTGAAGTTGTCATTAGAACTTTGGGAACACTTTTGCGTGCTATTCTTAAACAGAACTTGGTTTGACATTTCTATGGACTTTATTTTGGGGTTGCCTAGGACTAAGAAGGGGAGGGATTCTCTAAGATGGCACATTTTATAGCTTGTCATAAAACCGATGATGCTTCAAACATTGCGGATTTGTTCTTTAGAGAAGTCGTTAGGTTGCATGGTATGCCTAGGACTATTGTTTCTGGTCGCGATGTTAATTTTTTGAGTTACTTTTGGAAGACTTTATGGGCTAAACTTGGCACAAAATTGTTGTTTTCTACTACTTGTCGTCCTCAAACGGATGGACAAACTGAAGTTGTCAATAGTACTTTGGGAACACTTTTGCGTGCTATTCTTAAAAAGAACTTGGATTGACATTTCTATGGACTTTATTTTGGGGTTGCCTAGGACTAAGGAGGGGAGGGATTCTATTTTTGTTGTTGTGGATAGATTCTCAAAAATGGCACATTTTATAGCTTGTCATAAAACCGATGATGCTTCAAACATTGCGTATTTGTTCTTTAGAGAAGTCGTTAGGTTGCATGGCTTGCCTAGGACTATTGTTTCTGTTCGCGATGTTAAATTCTGGAGTTACTTTCGGAAGTCTTTATGGGCTAAACTTGGCACAAAATTGTTGTTTTCTACTACTTGTCATTTTCAAACGGATGGATAAACTGAAGTTGCCAATAGAACTTTGGGAACACCTTTGCGTGCTATACTTAAAAGAACTTGGATTGACATTTCGATGGACTTTATTTAGGGCTTGCCTAGGACTAAGAAGGGGAGGGATTCTATTTTTGTTGTTGTGGATAGATTCTCTAAGATGGCACATTTTATAGCTTGTCATAAAACCGATGATGCTTCGAACGTTGCGGATTTGTTCTTTAGAGAAGTCGTTAGGTTGCATGGCATGCCTAGGACTATTGTTTCTGGTCGCGATGTTAAATTCTTGAGTTACTTTTGGAAGACTTTATGGGCTAAACTTGGCACAAAATTGTTGTTTTCTACTACTTGTTGTCCTCAAACGGATGGACAAACTGAAGTTGTCAATAGAACTTTGGGAACACTTTTACGTGCTATTCTTAAAAAGAACTTGGATTGACAATTCTATGGACTTTATTTTGGGGTTGCCTAGGACTAAGAAGGGGAGGGATTCTATTTTTGTTGTTGTGGATAGATTCTCTAAGATGGCACATTTTGTAGCTTGTCATAAAACCGATGATGCTTCAAACATTGCGTATTTATTCTTTAGAGAAGTCGTTAGGTTGCATGGCATGCCTAGGACTATTGTTTCTGATCGCGATGTTAAATTCTGGAGTTACTTTTGGAAGACTTTATGGGCTAAACTTGGCACAAAATTGTTGTTTTCTAATACTTGTCATTTTCAAACGGATGGATAAACTGAAGTTGCAAATAGAACTTTGGGAACACTTTTGCGTGCTATACTTAAAAGAACTTGGATTGACATTTCGATGGAATTTATTTAGGGGTTGCCTAGGACTAAGAAGGGGAGGGATTCTATTTTTGTTGTTGTGGATAGATTCTCTAAGATGGCACATTTTATAGCTTGTCATAAAACCGATGATGCTTCAAACGTTGCGGATTTGTTCTTTAGAGAAGTCGTTAGGTTGCATGGCATGCCTAGGACTATTGTTTCTGGTCGCGATGTTAAATTCTTGAATTACTTTTAGAAGACTTTATGGGCTAAACTTGGCACAAAATTGTTGTTTTCTACTACTTGTCATCCTCAAACGGATGGACGAATTGAAGTTGTCATTAGAACTTTGGGAACACTTTTGCGTGCTATTCTTAAACAGAACTTGGTTTGACATTTCTATGGACTTTATTTTGGGGTTGCCTAGGACTAAGAAGGGGAGGGATTCTCTAAGATGGCACATTTTATAGCTTGTCATAAAACCGATGATGCTTCAAACATTGCGGATTTGTTCTTTAGAGAAGTCGTTAGGTTGCATGGCATGCCTAGGACTATTGTTTCTGGTCGCGATGTTAATTTTTGAGTTACTTTTGGAGGACTTTATGGGCTAAACTTGGCACAAAATTGTTGTTTTCTACTACTTGTCGTCCTCAAACGGATGGACAAACTGAAGTTGTCAATAGAACTTTGGGAACACTTTTGCGTGCTATTCTTAAAAAGAACTTGGATTGACATTTCTATGGACTTTATTTTGGGGTTGCCCAGGACTAAGAAGGGGAGGGATTCTATTTTTGTTGTTGTGGATAGATTCTCAAAAATGGCACATTTTATAGCTTGTCATAAAACCGATGATGCTTCAAACATTGCGTATTTGTTCTTTAGAGAAGTCGTTAGGTTGCATGGCTTGCCTAGGACTATTGTTTCTGGTCGCGATGTTAAATTCTGGAGTTACTTTCGGAAGTCTTTATGGGCTAAACTTGGCACAAAATTGTTGTTTTCTACTACTTGTCATTTTCAAACGGATGGATAAACTGAAGTTGCCAATAGAACTTTGGGAACACCTTTGCGTGCTATACTTAAAAGAACTTGGATTGACATTTCGATGGACTTTATTTAGGGGTTGCCTAGGACTAAGAAGGGGAGGGATTCTATTTTTGTTGTTGTGGATAGATTCTCTAAGATGGCACATTTTATAGCTTGTCATAAAACCGATGATGCTTCGAACGTTGCGGATTTGTTCTTTAGAGAAGTCGTTAGGTTGCATGGCACGCCTAGGACTATTGTTTCTGGTCGCGATATTAAATTCTTGAGTTACTTTTGGAAGACTTTATGGGCTAAACTTGGCACAAAATTGTTGTTTTCTACTACTTGTTGTCCTCAAACGGATGGACAAACTGAAGTTGTCAATAGAACTTTGGGAACACCTTTGCGTGCTATTCTTAAAAAGAACTTTGATTGACATTTCTATGGACTTTATTTTGGGGTCGCCTAGGACAAAGAAGGGGAGGGATTCTATTTTTGTTGTTGTGGATAGATTCTCTAAGATGGCACATTTTATAGCTTGTCATAAAACCGATGATGCTTCAAACATTGCGTATTTATTCTTTAGAGAAGTCTTTAGGTTGCATGGCATGCCTAGGACTATTGTTTCTGGTCGCGATGTTAAATTCTGGAGTTACTTTTGGAAGACTTTATGGGCTAAACTTGGCACAAAATTGTTGTTTTCTAATACTTGTCATTTTCAAACGGATGGATAAACTGAAGTTGCAAATAGAACTTTGGGAACACCTTTGCGTGCTATACTTAAAAGAACTTGGATTGACATTTCGATGTACTTTATTTAGGGGTTGCCTAGGACTAAGAAGGGGAGGGATTCTATTTTTGTTGTTGTGGATAGATTCTCTAAGATGGCACATTTTATAGCTTGTCATAAAACCGATGATGCTTCAAACGTTGCGGATTTGTTCTTTAGAGAAGTCGTTAGGTTGCATGGCATGCCTAGGACTATTGTTTCTGGTCGCGATGTTAAATTCTTGAATTACTTTTGAAAGACTTTATGGGCTAAACTTGGCACAAAATTGTTGTTTTCTACTACTTGTCATCCTCAAACGGATGGACGAATTGAAGTTGTCATTAGAACTTTGGGAACACTTTTGCGTGCTATTCTTAAACAGAACTTGGTTTGACATTTCTATGGACTTTATTTTGGGGTTGCCTAGGACTAAGAAGGGGAGGGATTCTCTAAGATGGCACATTTTATAGCTTGTCATAAAACCGATGATGCTTCAAACATTGCGGATTTGTTCTTTAGGAAGTCGTTAGGTTGCATGGTATGCCTAGGACTATTGTTTCTGGTCGCGATGTTAATTTCTTGAGTTACTTTTGGAAGACTTTATGGGCTAAACTTGGCACAAAATTGTTGTTTTCTACTACTTGTCGTCCTCAAACGGATGGACAAACTGAAGTTGTCAATAGTACTTTGGGAACACTTTTGCGTGCTATTCTTAAAAAGAACTTGGATTGACATTTCTATGGACTTTATTTTGGGGTTGCCTAGGACTAAGGAGGGGAGGGATTCTATTTTTGTTGTTGTGGATAGATTCTCAAAAATGGCACATTTTATAGCTTGTCATAAAACCGATGATGCTTCAAACATTGCGTATTTGTTCTTTAGAGAAGTCGTTAGGTTGCATGGCTTGCCTAGGACTATTGTTTCTGTTCGCGATGTTAAATTCTGGAGTTACTTTCGGAAGTCTTTATGGGCTAAACTTGGCACAAAATTGTTGTTTTCTACTACTTGTCATTTTCAAACGGATGGATAAACTGAAGTTGCCAATAGAACTTTGGGAACACCTTTGCGTGCTATACTTAAAAGAACTTGGATTGACATTTCGATGGACTTTATTTAGGGCTTGCCTAGGACTAAGAAGGGGAGGGATTCTATTTTTGTTGTTGTGGATAGATTCTCTAAGATGGCACATTTTATAGCTTGTCATAAAACCGATGATGCTTCGAACGTTGCGGATTTGTTCTTTAGAGAAGTCGTTAGGTTGCATGGCATGCCTAGGACTATTGTTTCTGGTCGCGATGTTAAATTCTTGAGTTACTTTTGGAATACTTTATGGGCTAAACTTGGCACAAAATTGTTGTTTTCTACTACTTGTCATCCTCAAACGGATGGACGAATTGAAGTTGTCATTAGAACTTTGGGAACTTTTTTGCGTGCTATTCTTAAACAGAACTTGGTTTGACATTTCTATGGACTTTATTTTGGGGTTGCCTAGGACTAAGAAGGGGAGGGATTCTCTAAGATGGCACATTTTATAGCTTGTCATAAAACCGATGATGTTTCAAACATTGAGGATTTGTTTTTTAGAGAAGTCGTTAGGTTGCATGGCATGCCTAGGACAATTGTTTTTGGTCGCGATGTTAAATTCTTGAGTTACTTTTGGAATACTTTATGGGCTAAACTTGGCACAAAATTGTTGTTTTCTACTACTTGTCGTCCTCAAACGGATGGACAAACTGAAGTTGTCAATAGAACTTTGGGAACACTTTTGCGTGCTATTCTTAAAAAGAACTTGGATTGACATTTCTATGGACTTTATTTTGGGGTTGCCTAGTACTTAGAAGGGGAGGGATTCTATTTTTGTTGTTGTGGATAGATTCTCTAAGATGGCACATTTTATAGCTTGTCATAAAACCGATGATGCTTCAAACATTGCGGATTTGTTCTTTAGAGAAGTCGTTAGGTTGCATGGCGTGCCTAGGACTATTGTTTCTTGTCGCGATGTTAAATTTTTGAGTTACTTTTGGAAGACTTTATGGGCTAAACTTGGCACAAAATTGTTGTTTTCTACTACTTGTCATGCTCAAACGGATGGACAAACTGAAGTTGTCAATAGAACTTTGGGAACACCTTTGCGTGCTTTTCTTAAAAAGAACTTTGATTGACATTTATATGGACTTTATTTTGGGGTCGCGTAGGACAAAGAAGGGGAGGGATTCTATTTTTGTTGTTGTGGATAGATTCTCTAAGATGGCACATTTTATAGCTTGTCATAAAACCGATGATGCTTCAAACATTGCGGATTTGTTCTTTAGAGAAGTCGTTAGGTTGCATGGCATGCCTAGGACTATTGTTTCTGGTCGCGATGTTAAATTCTCGAGTTACTTTTGGAAGACTTTATGGGCTAAACTTGACACAAAATTGTTGTTTTCTACTACTTGTTATCCTCAAATGGATCGAAAAACTGAAGTTGTCAATAGACATTTGGGAACAACTTTGCAAGCTATTCTTAAAAAGAACTTTGATTGACATTTCTATGGACTTTATTTTGGGGTCGCCTGGGACAAAGAAGGAGAGAGATTCTATTTTTGTTGTTGTGGATAGATTCTCTAAGATGGCACATTTATAGCTTGTCATAAAACCGATGATGCTTCAAACATTGCGGATTTCTTCTTTAGAGAAGTCGTTAGGTTGCATGGCATGCCTAGGACTATTGTTTCTGGTCGCGATGTTAAATTCTTTAGTTACTTTTGGAAGACTTTATGGGCTAAACTTGACACAAAATTGTTGTTTTCTACTACTTGTCATCCTCAAACGGACGGAAAAACTGAAGTTGTCAATAGACTTTTGGGAACAACTTTGCGTGCTATTCTTAAAAAGAACTTTGATTGACATTTCTATGGACTTTATTTTGGGGTCGCCTAGGACAAAGAAGGGGAGGGATTCTATTTTTGTTGTTGTGGATAGATTCTCTAAGATGGCACATTTTTAGCTTGTCATAAAACCGATGATGCTTCAAACATTGCGGATTTGTTCTTTAGAGAAGTCGTTAGTTTGCATGGCATGCCTAGGACTATTGTTTCTGGTCGCGATGTTAAATTCTTTAGTTACTTTTGGTAGATTTATGGGCTAAACTTTGCACAAAATTGTTGTTTTCTACTACTTGTCATGCTCAAACGGATGGACAAACTGAAGTTGTCAATAGAACTTTGGGAACACCTTTGCGTGCTATTCTTAAAAAGAACTTTGATTGACATTTCTATGGACTTTATTTTGGGGTCGCCTAGGACAAAGAAGGGGAGGGATTCTATTTTTGTTGTTGTGGATAGATTCTCTAAGATGGCACATTTTGTAGCTTGTCATAAAACCGATGATGCTTCAAACATTGCGGATTTGTTTTTTAGAGAAGTCGTTAGGTTGCATGGCATGCCTAGGACTATTGTTTCTGGTCGCGATGTTAAATTCTCGAGTTACTTTTGGAAGACTTTATGGGCTAAACTTGGCACAAAATTGTTGTTTTCTACTACTTGTCATCCTCAAACGGATGTTAAAACAGAAGTTGTCAATAGAACTTTGGGAACACCTTTGCGTGCTATTCTTAAAAAGAACTTTGATTGATATTTCTATGGACTTTATTTTGTGGTCACCTAGGACAAAGAAGGGGAGGGATTCTATTTTTGTTGTTGTGGATATATTCTCTAAGATGACACATTTATAGCTTGTCATAAAACCGATGATGCTTCAAACATTGCGGATTTGTTCTTTAGAGAAGTCGTTAGGTTGCATGGCATGCCTAGGACTATTGTTTCTGGTCGCGATGTTAAATTTTTTAGTTACTTTTGGAAGACTTTATGGGCTAAACTTGGCACAAAATTGTTGTTTTCTACTACTTGTCATCCTCAAACGGATGGACAAACTGAAGTTGTCAATAGAACTTTGAGAACACTTTTGCGTGCTATTCTTAAAAAGAACTTGGATTGACATTTCTATGAACTTTATTTTGGGATTGCCTAGGACTGAGAAGGGGAGGGATTCTCTAAGATGGCACATTTTATAGCTTGTCATAACACCGATGATGTTTCAAACATTGAGGATTTGTTTTTTAGAGAAGTCGTTAGGTTGCATGGCATGCCTAGGACTATTGTTTCTGGTCGCGATGTTAAATTCTGGAGTTACTTTTGGAAGACTTTATGGGCTAAACTTGGCACAAAATTGTTGTTTTCTACTAATTGTCGTCCTCAAACGGATGGACAAACTGAAGTTGTCAATAGAACTTTGGGAACACTTTTGCGTGCTATTCTTAAAAAGAACTTGGATTGACATTTCTATGGACTTTATTTTGGGGTTGCCTAGGACTAAGAAGGGGAGGGATTCTATTTTTGTTGTTGTGGATAGTTCTCAAAGATGGCACATTTTATAGCTTGTCATAAAACCGATGATGCTTCAAACATTGCGTATTTGTTCTTTAGAGAAGTCGTTAGGTTGCATGGCATGCCTAGGACTATTGTTTCTGGTCGCGATGTTAAATTCTTGAGTTACTTTTGGAAGACTTTACGGGCTAAACTTGTAATAGCCGAGCCCGGTGTACGGTACGATTTAAGTTTCGTTTGTTATTTGGGATATTTGATTAGATGTTCAGAGTTGTATTTTTGGGCTATAGTATTGTTAGTTTTATTGTTCTTGAGGTGTTAGTTGTTGTTGGTTGTTCGTTTCAGAGTTCCGGATCGATTTTAGTTGCATGGGAATAGTGCTTTGCCGTGACCTGAGTGCACCCGCGCTCTTAACTGGAGTGCCCCCGCGGTGTACTGTGCTGTTTTGGAGTTGGAATGCCGTGAGCACACCGCAACCGCGGTGATGTAGAGACCGCCCCTGCGGTAGAGACCGCACCCGCGCTGCTTGCGTCGCCGCACCCGCGCTGTTCGTGTTCCAGAATTTTTGAGAATGCCGTAACCATTGCGCACCCGCGGTGCTTAGAGGAGCGCACCCGCGGTGAAGGTATGGGCGAGTTTTTAAGCTACTTTTTGGAGTGGTTGGCCATACTTTCCCTTTCTTTTCTCCTCCATTCTCGACTTTTCTCTCCATTTCTAGGGTTTTTAGTCATTTCTTTCCTTTCCTATCTTCGATTCAGGCGTTTGTTTGGAATTTCGACTTGAGATCGACGTTCTCCTTGGTGCTAGGAAGCTTGGGTAAGCTTTTGGTGCGATTCTGTTAAGGTTGTAAATTAAGAGTTGTTTAGGTTGGTTGTTTATGTGGATTTATGGATTATTTAGCTTGTAATCTTGGATATTTAGTTGATATTGGTGTTATTTGTGGATTATTTGTTGTAGGTGGTGATCAAGAGCTAAGTTGAGTTGTTTGTTGTGGTTTGTAAGTGGAAATTCATTCCTTTTGCTCACATGATTATATATGTATGTGTTTCAAAGAGTTTATTGTGTTATTCCCTTTCATTTGATCCATAGTATGTATTGTTATATGTATTGGAGGCATTGTATGTCTCATTATTGATTAAAGGGAATACAAAGAGATATATAGAGTTCAAAGTGATTGTTAAAACCAGAGAAGAGTTTAAATGTTTTCGGATTGATAAATACATAGTCAGAGATTGCATGCAATATTAGATTATCATCGCCTATAGGCTTATATCCCTCAGAGTTATCGGTATTTATATCGATTTGGGATACGAGCACCCCAGAGCAGAGATACTATTGATATCAATCCCCAGAGCAAAAGAGAAATACCATCATATTTTATATGCTATTGCTATGTTATTGATATTCAGAGTTTACAGTTCAGAGTTGATGGTATTTATGATTTCAAAGAGATGTTTTACAGAGTTATTGTTCATTGTTATATAAGAGTTCCACTTGCTGAGATTTATTCTCATTTCAGTTATTTTCATGTGATGCAGATCAGAGTGGTGCCTCGGGACGTTGACTGTAGATCGGGGGTCATATGCATACACCGTTGGAAGGAGGATTTTGGCATGATCATAGGAATGATGTTTTGTTTTTGTTATGTCATTTAAATGATCATGTATTTATTTTGTAAAGATATTTGATGAAATGTATTTTGAAACTCCTTCCGTATATTTTAAAGAGAAAATTTTATTTCCGCTGCGTATTTATTTTAAAAGAGGATCGGGGTGTCACATTTAGTGGTATCAGAGCGGTGTTTCTTCGGACCAATGCATATGACTTCGTCTACTTTCAACTGTCCGGGTATGTTTTCTTTGCATCTATCTATTGTTTTGTATTGATTGGTGTCTTGTGAGCATTGTAGAGTAGAGGATGCCTCCTAAGCGTAAGGCGTCAGAGGGGGAGGATAGTTCGTCCTCGAGAGTTGTCGACGAGTTCGGCAAGTTACTGAAGGAGCAGGCTAAGGTTCACAGTGAGCAGATCCAGCAGTTGCTTAGACTGCAAGGAGCAGGCCAGGGCAGAGGCCAAGGTAGGGGGCAGGTTGCTCCAGTAGCAGTTGGTTCCGATGCTATCTTTTCTGCGTTTAAGAGGATGGATCCACCCGAGTTTCCAGGCAGCTCCGATCCTTTAGCTGCAGTAGAGTGGGTCAAGGCTTTGGAGGCGATTTTTTATCATCTCCACTATGAGGACAGAGACCGTATCAGTTGTGCTGTTTTCATGCTGGTTAAAGCTGCACGTTTGTGGTGGAATGCGACCAAGGTTGGCATTGATGTTTCTACTTTGAAGTGGTCTGAGTTTACTGAGCTTTTCTACGACAAGTACTTTCCTGATGCACTGCGAGCGAGGAAGGTTACAGAGTTCTTGGAGCTTCGTCAGGGGAGCTTGAATGTGGACGAGTATATTCTCAGGTTCGAGGAGGGTTGCCTTTTTGCTCCGTACATTGCTACTAGTGATAAAGATAAAGGCGCTCACTTCATTCGAGGCCTTAGAGCGGAGATCAGGCGTGATATCAATATGTCCAAGGCTGTGACTTTCAAGGAGATTGTGTCCAAGGCGTTGCTAGCAGAGCAGGACGAGAAGGATATCACCAGGGAGAGACAGGCGAGGCACCAGGCTAGTGTTCAAAGAGGCCAGAGTTCAGGTCAGCGTGGCAGAGATCGATTCAAGGGGAAGGGCAAGGTGGATCAGAGTCCTAGGCCACCGTCAGTGCCAGTTGCTCCGTCTGATTCTGAGAGATCTTTGTGTCCCAAGTGTGGCAGACCTCATCATGGAGAGTGTAGATTTGGCACTCGTTCTTGCTATCGTTGTGGCATGCCAGGCCATATTTCCAGAGATTGTCCTAAGGGAGCTAGCCAGGAGAAGGTGCAGGGTCGTATCTTTTCGATGACTAAGGAAGGTATTAATCGTAATTCTTCTGTAATCTCTAGTTCCATTTTAATTTCAGGCAGAGTAGCTACTACTTTGATTGATGCTGGTGCTACTCATTCTTTTATGTCTGAATTGTTTTTGAGATCTTTGGGTATAGTTCCTTCTGTTATTCCCCTTCAGCTTAGTGTTATTTTGCCTTCGGGAGATGTTTTGTGCCCGACTTCCATAGTGTATGCGTGCCCCGTTCGTTTTGTTGATCGAGAGGTCTTTGCTGATTTGATTGTGATCCCGATGGTTGCCTTTGATGTTATTCTTGGCATGGATTGGCTGTCGACCTATCGTGCTGTTATTGATTGCGTTGCTAAGACGGTGACTTTTGCAGATGTTGGCCAGGGAGGAGTTCTCGCCAGCTCAGGTACTTCGCTGGTCCTTCCTTTTATTTCGTGTCTTGATGCTGAGAGGCTATTGTGTAGAGGTTGTGATGTTTTTCTAGCATCTGTTGTGGATATGGATAGACTGATTAAGTTGAATATTGATGATATTGATGTGGTGAGGGAGTTTGCGGATGTGTTTGAGGATGATGTTCCGGGTTTGCCGCCGGATAGAGATGTAGAGTTTCTTATTGATCTTGCTCCAGGTACGGTTCCTATTTCTAAGGCTCCGTATAGGATGGTTCCTACTGAGATGAAAGAGTTGAAAACGCCGTTGCAGGATCTTCTAGATAAGGGTTTTATTCGTCCGAGTTCTTCGCCTTGGGGAGCTCCGGTTCTATTTGTTAAGAAGAAGGACGGGTCTTTGCGTCTGTGTATCGATTACAGAGAGCTCAACAAAGTGACGATCAAGAACAAGTATCCGTTGCCACGGATTGACGATCTATTTGACCAACTCCAGGGTGCCACTGTTTTCTCGAAGATTGATCTTCGGTCTGGCTACTATCAGTTGAAGGTTAGGGAGTCTGATATCCCTAAGACGGCTTTCAGGACCAGGTATGGTCACTATGAGTTTCTCGTGATGTCTTTTGGTTTGACCAATGCCCCTTCTGTTTTCATGGACCTGATGAACCGTGTGTTCAAGCCGTATTTGGATAGCTTCGTCATTGTCTTTATCGACGATATCTTGATCTATTCCAAGACCAGAGAGCTTCATTCAGAGCATCTCAGAGTTGTTCTCCAGTTGCTGAGAGAGCGGAGGTTGTTTGCTAAGTTGAAGAAGTGTGAGTTTTGGCTGGATCAGATTTCTTTTCTAGGCCATGTCGTTTCGAGGGATGGCATTGCTGTTGATCCGATGAAGATAGAGGCGATTCAGAAGTGGCCTATTCCTACGACTGTTTCAGAGGTACGCAGTTTCCTTGGTTTGGCGGGTTATTATCGTCGTTTCATTTCGGATTTTTCCAAGATTGCCCTGCCATTGTCCAATCTGACAAGGAAGACTGTGAAGTTCGAGTGGTCTATAGATTGCCAGAGCGCATTTCAGGAGTTGAAGGATAGATTGACGTCAGCTCCTATTCTCGCATTGCCCAGTGGTTTAGAGGATTTTGTGGTCTATATCGATGCGTCGAAGAAGGGTCTCGGTGCAGTGTTGATGCAGAGAGGTAAGGTCATTGCCTATGCTTCTCGCCAGTTGAAGGATTATGAGAAGAATTATCCGACGCACGATTTGGAGCTAGCAGCTGTGGTTTTCGCCCTTAAGATTTGGAGACACTATTTGTATGGCGAAAAGTGTGAGATTTTCACAGACCACAAGAGTTTGAAGTATCTGTTTTCTCAGAGAGAGCTCAATATGCGGCAGAGGAGGTGGTTAGAGCTGGTCAAAGATTACGATGTGACTATCAGTTATCACCCAGGGAAGGCGAATGTTGTGGCTGATGCTTTAAGCCGCAAGTCGAGTGTTTCATTGAGTTCTTTGATTCAGAGACCGTTGCTGATGGATTTGCAGAGAGAGGAGATTGATCTGGTGATTCCAGGAACCATTGCTCGTCTTTCAGCGTTAGTTATTCGATCTTCATTGACGGACAGGATCCGTAGAGAGCAGTCGACTGATGTTCAGTTGTCAGAGTTGAGAGATAGAGCAGAGATTAGAGGTAATTCAGAGTTCGCCTTGAATGGTGATGGTTTGGTGACTTTCAGAGGTCGTATTTGTGTTCCTGTTGGCGATGATATTCGTAGAGATATTCTGACAGAGGCTCATACCGCGCCGTATTCGATTCATCCAGGCAGTACGAAGATGTATCAGGATCTTCGTCGACTCTACTGGTGGCCAGGTATGAAGAAGGATGTTGCCGTGTTCATTTCTCAGTGCCTTACTTGTCAGCAGGTGAAGATTGAGCACCAGAGACCTGCTGGGACATTGTTGTCGTTGCCGATTCCTCAGTGGAAGTGGGAGCATATTACGATGGATTTCGTGACTGGTCTTCCCAGAGTGCGGAGAGGTTTCAATTCTATTTGGGTTATCGTGGATCGATTGACTAAGTCAGCGCACTTTCTTCCAGTCAAGACGACGTATTCGATGAACCAGTATGCCGAGGACTACATAGCAGAGATTGTCAGACTTCATGGTGTCCCTGTGTCGATCGTGTCTGATCGTGACCCCAGATTTACTTCAGAGTTTTGGAAGAGTTTGCACAGAGCTATGGGTTCGCGATTAGCGTTCAGTACAACCTATCATCCTCAGAGTGATGGTCAGTCAGAGAGAGTCATTCAGATTCTTGAGGATATGCTCAGAGCTTGTACTATAGACTTTCCAAGTAGCTGGGATTCTTTGTTGCCTTTGGCTGAGTTCACTTATAATAATAGCTACCAGGCGACGATTGGCATGGCACCGTATGAGGCACTTTATGGCAGGAAGTGCAGGTCTCCCTTGTATTGGGACGAGGTTGGTGAGAGGAAGATGTTGGGACCAGAGTTGGTCCAGCAGACTGCTGATGTTGTTGCTGTTATCAGAGAAAGGATGAAGACTGCCCAGTCCAGACAAAAGAGCTATGCAGATGTTCGTCGCAGACCTTTGCAGTTCGAGGTTGGCGACCATGTGTTTCTGAAGATAGCACCTCTCAAAGGTGTGATGAGATTTGGCAAGAAGGGCAAGTTGAGTCCTAGATTTATTGGTCCATTCGAGATATTGGACAGAGTTGGCGATCGAGCCTACAGATTAGCCCTACCTCCAGATCTTGACAGAGTTCATAATGTGTTTCACGTTTCGATGCTCAGGAAGTATGTTGCAGATCCTTCCCATGTTCTTCGCCATGAGCCATTGGACTTGACGCCGAATTTGACATATCAAGAGATTCCGATTCAGATTTTGGATCGCACAGTTAGAGTTCTGAGGAACAAAGAGATCGGCATTGTCAAAGTTCTTTGGAGGAACCATTTGTTAGAGGAGGCTACGTGGGAACCAGAGGATGAGATGAGAGAGAAGTATCCTGAGTTGTTCGTGCCGTGACGTCAATTTCGCGGACGAAATTCCCTTAAGGGGGGGAGATTGTAATAGCCGAGCCCGGTGTACGGTACGATTTAAGTTTCGTTTGTTATTTGGGATATTTGATTAGATGTTCAGAGTTGTATTTTTGGGCTATAGTATTGTTAGTTTTATTGTTCTTGAGGTGTTAGTTGTTGTTGGTTGTTCGTTTCAGAGTTCCGGATCGATTTTAGTTGCATGGGAATAGTGCTTTGCCGTGACCTGAGTGCACCCGCGCTCTTAACTGGAGTGCCCCCGCGGTGTACTGTGCTGTTTTGGAGTTGGAATGCCGTGAGCACACCGCAACCGCGGTGATGTAGAGACCGCCCCTGCGGTAGAGACCGCACCCGCGCTGCTTGCGTCGCCGCACCCGCGCTGTTCGTGTTCCAGAATTTTTGAGAATGCCGTAACCATTGCGCACCCGCGGTGTAATAGCCGAGCCCGGTGTACGGTACGGTTTAAGCTTTATTGTGTTAATTGGGTTATGTGATTAGATGATTATAGTTGTGTTTTGGGCTATAGTATTATTGGTTATTATTTATTTGAGGTGTTAGTTGGTGTTGATTGTTCGTTTCAGCGTTTCGAATCGATTTTTAGTTGTTTTGTTACTGTTCATTGCCGTGAGTAGAGTGCACCCGCGCTCTTAGATGAGTGCCCCCGCGGTGTACTATTCATGATTTTGGTTTTGGAGGGCCGTGGCATCACCGCACCCGCGGCAGTGCAAGGACCGCACCCGCGGTGAGACCGCACCCGCGGTAATTGTAGCACCGCACCCGCGGTGTTCGTGCATGGGATTTATTTTGGTTGCCGTGAGCTTAGCGCACCCGCGGTGCTTGTGTGACCGCACCCGCGGTGTAAGTATGGGCGAGTTTTTAAGTCACTTTTTGGGAGTTGTTGGCCATACCTTATCCTATTCCTTCTCTTCTTTACCGATTTTCCCTCCATTGGCAAGGGTTTTCATCCATTTCTTTAGCTTCCTACCTTTGATTCTTGGAGTTATTTGGATTTCCGACTTGAGATCATCGTTCTCCGTGGTATAAGGAAGCTTAGGTAAGTTTTTGGTGCGATTCTAATGAGGTTTCGAGTTAAGGGTTATTTTGGATTTGATGTTTTGATGGTTCTATGGATTATTTAGCATGGACTCTTGGATTTAGTCTTGATATTGGTGTTATTTATGGATTATTGTTGTAGGTGGTGTACCAAGAGTATAGTTGGAGGTGTTCTATTGGTTTGTAAGTGGAATTTCATCCTTTTTGCTCACATGATATTATATGTATTGTGTTTTAAAGGTTTCAAAGTGTTATTCCCTTCCATTGATCCATTGTTATGTATTGATTTCATTGATTATCTATTGGAGGCATTGATGTCTCACTATTGTTAAAAAGGGAATACAAGAGATATTATGAGATTGCGAAACGACGGCCTTAAATGCTATTGAGAATTCAAATGTTTTATTGGATTGATTAATCATAGCCATAGCATTGCATGCAATTAGATGATCATCGACCATAGGCTTTTATCCCCTCACAGTTATCGATTTATATCGATGGGATATTGGCAACCACAGTCACAGATACTATTGATATCAATCCAACCAGAGAAAAGAGAAATACCATCGTTTTGCTATCTATTGCCATTGCTATTGCTACAGTTATTGCTACGTTATTCATGTTTCAGAGTCGATGGTATTTATGATTTAAAAGCCATGTTTTACAGTGTATACTATGTATCATTGCTATGTAAGAGTTCCACTTGCTGAGATTTATTCTCATTTCAGTTATTTTCATGTGATGCAGATAAGAGCGACGGACCGGGACGTTGACTGTGGATGGGGGTCATATGCATACGAAGATTGGAAGGATGATTATTTTGTACCATTTTGTAACATGATCACACTAATGATATTTTGTATTTTGTTATGTCATTGGAATGATCATGTTGTTATTTTGTAAACACTTTTATAAAATGTATTTTGAAACTCCTTCCATGTTTGAAAGAAAATTTTAAATTCCGCTGTATTTTAATTGTATCGGGTCAGGGTGTCACATTTAGTGGTATCAGAGCGGTGTTCTTCGGACCAATGCATATGACTTCGTCTACTTTCAACTGTCCGGGTATGTTTTCTTGCATCTATCCATTGTTATATTTATTGATTGGTGTCTTGTGAGCAATTGTAGAGTATGCCTCCTAAGCGTAAGGCGGCAGAGGGTGAGGATAGTTCTTCCTCGAGAGTTGTCGACGAGTTCGGCAAGTTGCTTAAGGAGCAGGCTAAGGTGCATAGCGATCAGATTCAGCAGTTGCTCAGATTGCAAGGAGCAGGACAGGGTCGAGGCCAAGTGAGAGGTCAAGTTGCTCAGGCTGTTGGCACTGATGCCGTCTTTTCTTCTTTTAAGAGAATGGATCCACCGGAATTCGCAGGTAGCACCGATCCTCTAGTTGCTGTCGAGTGGGTCAAGGCGCTTGAAGCTATCTTCGATCATCTCCAGTATGAGGACAAAGACAGGATTAGCTGTGCAGTGTTCATGTTGGTTAAGGCTGCCCGCATTTGGTGGAATGCTACGAAAGTTGGAGTTGATGTTGCGACACTGAAGTGGTCAGAGTTCACTGACTTGTTCTACGACAAGTATTTCCCCGACGCACTTCGAGCGAGGAAGGTTACGGAGTTCTTGGAACTTCGACAGGGGAGCTTGGATGTTGGCCAGTATATCCTGAAGTTTGAGGAGGGTTGCCTATTTGCTCCGTATATTGCTTCGAACGACAAGGACAAGGGCGCTCATTTCATTCGAGGCCTTAGAGCTGAGATTCGTCGTGATATCAACATGTCTAAGGCTGTTACTTTCAAGGAGATTGTGTCCAAGGCATTGTTGGCCGAGCAAGACGAGAAGGACATCGCCAGGGAGAGGCAGGAGAGACACCAGGCCATTGCTCAGAGAGGCCAGGGTTCGAATCAGAGGGGCAGGGATCGTTTCAAGGGCAAGGGCAAGATGGAGCCGAGTTCTAGACCACCGCCAGTTCCATTTGATCCCGAGAAGCCACTGTGTCCAAAGTGTGGTAAGCATCATCGAGGAGAGTGCAGATTGGGCACTCATACTTGTTTTCGTTGTGGCGCGGCGGGTCACGTTGCTAGGAATTGCCCGAGGGGAGATAGTCAAGGGAAGGTGCAGGGTCGTATCTTTGCGATGACCAAGGAAGGTATTAATCGTGATTCTTCATTGATCTCTAGTACTATTTTGATTTCAGGCAGAGTAGCTACTACTTTGATTGATACTGGTGCTACTCATTCTTTTATGTCTGAATTATTTTTGAGATCTTTGGGTATAGTTCCTTCTGTTCTTCCCATTCAGCTTAATGTTGTTTTACCTTCGGGGGATGTCTTGTGCCCGACATCAATTGTCTTTGCGTGCCCTGTTCGTATTGAGGAGCGAGTTGTATTCGCTGATTTGATTGTTATCCCTATGGTTGCCTTCGATGTTATTCTTGGCATGGATTGGCTTTCGACTTACCGTGCAGTTATCGATTGTGTTGCTAAGAAGGTGACTTTTGCAGATGATGGCCAGGGAGGAGCGCTCGCCAGCACAGGTACTTCGCTGGTCCTTCCTTTTATTTCTTGCTTTGAGGCTGAGAGATTGTTGTGTAGAGGTTGCGATGGGTTTCTTGCTTCTATTGTGGATGTTGATAGATTGATTAAGTTGAATGTAGATGATATTGATGTGGTGAGAGAGTTTGCTGATGTGTTTGAGGATGATGTTCCGGGTTTGCCGCCGGATAGAGATGTTGAGTTTGTGATCGATTTAGCTCCAGGTACGGTTCCTATTTCTAAGGCTCCGTACCGAATGGCCCCTACTGAGATGAAGGAGTTGAAGACTCAGTTGCAGGATCTTTTAGACAAGGGCTTTATTCGTCCGAGTTCTTCGCCTTGGGGAGCTCCGGTTCTATTTGTCAAGAAGAAGGATGGTTCTTTGCGACTGTGTATCGACTACAGGGAGCTTAACAAAGTAACTGTCAAGAACAAGTATCCGTTGCCTCGGATAGATGATTTGTTTGATCAGCTCCATGGTGCTACTGTGTTCTCGAAGATTGATCTTCGGTCTGGCTACTATCAGTTGAAGGTTAGGGAGTCTGATATCCCTAAGACAGCTTTCCGGACCAGGTACGGTCACTATGAGTTTCTTGTCATGTCTTTTGGGTTGACCAATGCCCCTTCAGTCTTCATGGATCTGATGAACCGTGTGTTCAAGCCTTATCTGGATAGCTTCGTTATTGTTTTCATCGACGATATCCTGATCTATTCCAAATCCAGAGAGCTTCATGCAGAGCATCTCAGAGTGGTGCTTCAGTTGTTGCGAGAGAAGAGGTTGTTTGCCAAGTTGCAGAAGTGTGAGTTTTGGCTAGATCAGATTTCTTTTCTAGGCCATGTGGTTTCGAGAGATGGCATTGCTGTTGATCCGTTGAAGATAGAGGCGATTCGGAGTTGGCCTATTCCTACCACTGTTTCTGAGGTACGCAGTTTCCTCGGTTTGGCGGGTTACTATCGTCGTTTCATTTCGGATTTTTCCAAGATTGCCCTGCCATTGTCCAATCTGACGAGGAAGACTGTGAAGTTCGAGTGGTCTATCGATTGCCAGAGTGCATTTCAGGAGTTGAAGGACAGATTGACGACAGCTCCTGTTCTTTCTTTGCCCAGTGGTTCAGAGGATTTTGTGGTCTATACCGATGCGTCGAAGAGAGGCCTTGGTGCAGTGTTGATGCAGCGAGGTAAGGTCATTGCCTATGCGTCTCGCCAGTTGAAGGATTATGAGAAGAATTATCCGACGCACGATTTGGAGCTTGCAGCTGTGGTTTTCGCCCTTAAGATTTGGAGACATTATCTGTATGGCGAAAAGTGTGAGATTTTCACAGACCACAAGAGTTTGAAGTATCTGTTCTCGCAGAAAGAGCTCAATATGCGACAGAGGAGGTGGTTAGAGCTTGTCAAGGATTACGATGTGATGATCAGTTATCACCCAGGGAAGGCGAATGTTGTGGCTGATGCTTTGAGCCGCAAGTCGAGTGCTTCATTGAGTTCTTTGATTCAGAGACCGTTGTTGATGGATTTGCAGAGAGAGGAGATTGATCTGGTGATTCCAGGGACCATTGCTCGCTTTTCAGCGTTGGTCATTCGATCTACATTGACGGACAGGATCCGTAGAGAGCAGTCGACTGATGTTCAGTTGGCAGAGTTGAGAGCTAGAGCTGAGGCTAGAGGGAATTCAGAGTTTAGTCTGAATGGTGATGATTTGGTAACTTTCAGAGGCCGCATTTGTGTTCCTTCTGGCGACGATATTCGTAGAGATGTCTTGACAGAGGCTCATACCGCACCTTATTCGATTCATCCAGGCAGTACGAAGATGTATCAGGATCTTCGTCGACTCTACTGGTGGCCAGGTATGAAGAGAGATATTGCTTTGTTCATTTCTCAGTGCCTTACTTGTCAGCAGGTAAAGATTGAGCACCAGAGACCTGCTGGGACATTGCTTTCTTTGCCGATTCCTCAGTGGAAGTGGGAGCATATCACTATGGATTTCGTGACTGGTTTACCCAGGACGCAGAAGGGTTTCAATTCCATTTGGGTTATTGTTGATAGATTGACCAAGTCAGCGCATTTTCTCCCAGTCAAGACGACGTATTCGATGTCTCAGTATGCCGAGGATTACATTGCAGAGATTGTTAGACTTCATGGTGTGCCCGTGTCGATTGTGTCTGATCGTGACCCTAGATTTACCTCAGAGTTCTGGAAGAGTTTGCACAGAGCTATGGGTTCTTGATTAGCTTTCAGTACAGCTTATCATCCTCAGAGCGACGGTCAGTCAGAGAGAGTCATTCAGATTCTGGAGGATATGCTCAGAGCTTGTACTATTGACTATTCTGGTAGCTGGGATTCCAAGTTGCCTCTTGTGGAGTTCACGTACAACAATAGCTACCAGGCGACGATTGGCATGGCACCGTATGAGGCACTTTATGGCAGGAAGTGCAGATCCCCTTTGTTTTGGGATGAGGTTGGAGAGAGGAAGATGTTGGGTCCCGAGTTGGTCCAGCAGACTGCCGATGTTGTTGCAGTTATCAGAGAGAGGATGAAGACTGCTCAGTCCAGACAGAAGAGCTATGCAGACGTTCGTCGTAGACCTTTGCAGTTCGAGGTTGGCGATCATGTTTTTCTGAAGATAGCACCTCTCAAGGGTGTGATGCGATTTGGCAAGAAGGGCAAGTTGAGCCCTAGATTCATTGGTCCATTAGAGATATTGGACAGAGTGGGTGACCGAGCCTACAGATTAGCCCTACCGCCCGATCTTGACAGAGTCCATAATGTGTTTCACGTATCGATGCTCAGGAAGTATGTTGCAGATCCTTCCCATGTTCTTCGCCATGAGCCATTGGACTTGACGCCGAGTCTGACTTACCATGAGATTCCGATTCAGATTCTGGATCGCACAGTTAGAGTTCTGAGGAACAAAGAGATCGGCATCGTTAAAGTCCTTTGGAGGAACCATTTGATTGAGGAGGCTACGTGGGAACCAGAGACTGAGATGAGAGAAAGGTATCCTGAGTTGTTCGTGCCGTGACGTCAATTTCGAGGACGAAATTCCTCTAAGGAGGGGAGATTGTAATAGCCGAGCCCGGTGTACGGTACGGTTTAAGCTTTATTGTGTTAATTGGGTTATGTGATTAGATGATTATAGTTGTGTTTTGGGCTATAGTATTATTGGTTATTATTTATTTGAGGTGTTAGTTGGTGTTGATTGTTCGTTTCAGCGTTTCGAATCGATTTTTAGTTGTTTTGTTACTGTTCATTGCCGTGAGTAGAGTGCACCCGCGCTCTTAGATGAGTGCCCCCGCGGTGTACTATTCATGATTTTGGTTTTGGAGGGCCGTGGCATCACCGCACCCGCGGCAGTGCAAGGACCGCACCCGCGGTGAGACCGCACCCGCGGTAATTGTAGCACCGCACCCGCGGTGTTCGTGCATGGGATTTATTTTGGTTGCCGTGAGCTTAGCGCACCCGCGGTGCTTGTGTGACCGCACCCGCGGTGTAAGTATGGGCGAGTTTTTAAGTCACTTTTTGGGAGTTGTTGGCCATACCTTATCCTATTCCTTCTCTTCTTTACCGATTTTCCCTCCATTGGCAAGGGTTTTCATCCATTTCTTTAGCTTCCTACCTTTGATTCTTGGAGTTATTTGGATTTCCGACTTGAGATCATCGTTCTCCGTGGTATAAGGAAGCTTAGGTAAGTTTTTGGTGCGATTCTAATGAGGTTTCGAGTTAAGGGTTATTTTGGATTTGATGTTTTGATGGTTCTATGGATTATTTAGCATGGACTCTTGGATTTAGTCTTGATATTGGTGTTATTTATGGATTATTGTTGTAGGTGGTGTACCAAGAGTATAGTTGGAGGTGTTCTATTGGTTTGTAAGTGGAATTTCATCCTTTTTGCTCACATGATATTATATGTATTGTGTTTTAAAGGTTTCAAAGTGTTATTCCCTTCCATTGATCCATTGTTATGTATTGATTTCATTGATTATCTATTGGAGGCATTGATGTCTCACTATTGTTAAAAAGGGAATACAAGAGATATTATGAGATTGCGAAACGACGGCCTTAAATGCTATTGAGAATTCAAATGTTTTATTGGATTGATTAATCATAGCCATAGCATTGCATGCAATTAGATGATCATCGACCATAGGCTTTTATCCCCTCACAGTTATCGATTTATATCGATGGGATATTGGCAACCACAGTCACAGATACTATTGATATCAATCCAACCAGAGAAAAGAGAAATACCATCGTTTTGCTATCTATTGCCATTGCTATTGCTACAGTTATTGCTACGTTATTCATGTTTCAGAGTCGATGGTATTTATGATTTAAAAGCCATGTTTTACAGTGTATACTATGTATCATTGCTATGTAAGAGTTCCACTTGCTGAGATTTATTCTCATTTCAGTTATTTTCATGTGATGCAGATAAGAGCGACGGACCGGGACGTTGACTGTGGATGGGGGTCATATGCATACGAAGATTGGAAGGATGATTATTTTGTACCATTTTGTAACATGATCACACTAATGATATTTTGTATTTTGTTATGTCATTGGAATGATCATGTTGTTATTTTGTAAACACTTTTATAAAATGTATTTTGAAACTCCTTCCATGTTTGAAAGAAAATTTTAAATTCCGCTGTATTTTAATTGTATCGGGTCAGGGTGTCACACGCGGTGCTTAGAGGAGCGCACCCGCGGTGAAGGTATGGGCGAGTTTTTAAGCTACTTTTTGGAGTGGTTGGCCATACTTTCCCTTTCTTTTCTCCTCCATTCTCGACTTTTCTCTCCATTTCTAGGGTTTTTAGTCATTTCTTTCCTTTCCTATCTTCGATTCAGGCGTTTGTTTGGAATTTCGACTTGAGATCGACGTTCTCCTTGGTGCTAGAAAGCTTGGGTAAGCTTTTGGTGCGATTCTGTTAAGGTTGTAAATTAAGAGTTGTTTAGGTTGGTTGTTTATGTGGATTTATGGATTATTTAGCTTGTAATCTTGGATATTTAGTTGATATTGGTGTTATTTGTGGATTATTTGTTGTAGGTGGTGATCAAGAGCTAAGTTGAGGTGTTTGTTGTGGTTTGTAAGTGGAAATTCATTCCTTTTGCTCACATGATTATATATGTATGTGTTTCAAAGAGTTTATTGTGTTATTTCCTTTCATTTGATCCATAGTATGTATTGTTATATGTATTGGAGGCATTGTATGTCTCATTATTGATTAAAGGGAATACAAAGAGATATATAGAGTTCAAAGTGATTGTTAAAACCAGAGAAGAGTTTAAATGTTTTCGGATTGATAAATACATAGTCAGAGATTGCATGCAATATTAGATGATCATCGCCTATAGGCTTATATCCCTCAGAGTTATCGGTATTTATATCGATTTGGGATACGAGCACCCCAGAGCAGAGATACTATTGATATCAATCCCCAGAGCAAAAGAGAAATACCATCATATTTTATATGCTATTGCTATGTTATTGATATTCAGAGTTTACAGTTCAGAGTTGATGGTATTTATGATTTCAAAGAGATGTTTTACAGAGTTATTGTTCATTGTTATATAAGAGTTCCACTTGCTGAGATTTATTCTCATTTCAGTTATTTTCATGTGATGCAGATCAGAGTGGTGCCTCGGGACGTTGACTGTAGATCGGGGGTCATATGCATACACCGTTGGAAGGAGGATTTTGGCATGATCATAGGAATGATGTTTTGTTTTTGTTATGTCATTTAAATGATCATGTATTTATTTTGTAAAGATATTTGATGAAATGTATTTTGAAACTCCTTCCGTATATTTTAAAGAGAAAATTTTATTTCCGCTGCGTATTTATTTTAAAAGAGGATCGGGGTGTCACAAAACTTGGCACAAAATTGTTGTTTTCTACTACTTGTCATTTTCAAACGGATGGATAAACTGAAGTTGCCAATAGAACTTTGGGAACACCTTTGCGTGCTATACTTAAAAGAACTTGGTTTAACATTTCGATAGACTTTATTTAGGGGTTGCCTAGGACTAAGAAGGGGAGGGATTCTATTTTTGTTGTTGTGGATAGATTCTCTAAGATGGCACATTTTATAGCTTGTCATAAAACCGATGATGCTTCTGTTAGAGTAGGTGCCCGTCGAGCCAAGTGTTGGCCGAGTGTTCACAATGAAACTCTATGAATAAGCAGTCTTTATTTTAATAATATTTGAAATTATTATTTTGGCGAATCTTTATCTGTATACCCATGCTAGCTACATAGATAAAGCCCTTGAATATACAAATAGTAGAAAGAATATGAGATGCTCATATGATGAGTATCATGAAACTCATATTTGTAATACTGTATATTCTAAACGGTTCCTAGTCGATTCAGCCGCCACTAAGAAGGATATAGGCCGCTCGAGTTAGAGACTAGTATCTGCGATGTGAGTACCATGTTTCATTGGTAGGGGACATTGTGATGTCCGAACATGCAGATAGGTGCTCCTTGTAGAGTGCACTGAACAACCCTCCATAAAAGGACTTTCCAAGTGGTTCTCACTTATCGAGTGGAAAAGTCCTGGTTTATGGTTGTACAGAATTATTCCTTATGACCCGGGACAACATTGAGACTCTATGTGCTAGAATTACACTTTGACTTGTTTACCGACTCTCATGGGGTCATCAGGTGGCAAGGTTGGGTGTTCTGTCGAAACACATAGGAGTCGATGCATTGTAGTCGGGGATTCACCGCTTACCTTCGGGTATGGATATCCTATGTGTTATCATGTGTATGTAGATCGAAATCTCTGGCCAGAGTATGGTTGTAATTATGAAAGGGGTTTCATAGATTACACCATCGATGCAACTACAACATGACACATAGTATCGATTCATTGACAACTCTCGATAAACCAATGGTTGTCGAATCGATCGGGATATATGAGTTGAAGGGACCGTACTGTACGCTAACCATAATTGAATGGTTCTTGCAGGCACTATCATGTGATACCTAGGGAATCACGTAAGCGATGCTGCTAGGCGTTTAACGTGATTGGTTGGGTACTATCAGACTTGAGTTCTGACGTTCTTACAATCAAGGAGTTGATAAGTAAGAATGGAGCAATTGGGGTATGCTCGAATAAGGACATGTTTAGTCCGAATCACATGGAGATGTGGACCCACGGCTAGTTGTATCAATGAACCATTGAGGGCCACACAAGTACTAGCTTTGTAAATCCCGATGAGAAGTAAAAATAGTTCAATGTGTTGAACGGCTTATAAAGGAGTTTATAAGCGTACGGAAAATTAGAAGTATGACTTCTATAAAGGAGAAAATAGTTCAATGTGTTGAACGACTTATAAATGAGTTTATAAGTGCAAAGAAAAATAGAAGTATGACTTCTATGAGAGAAATGTAAATTTTGATTTATGGAAGTGTTCCTAAATTAAAATTTGGCCAAGAGAATAATGTATTTGAAAATTGTGATTTTCATAAACATTATAATGGAATAAATTAAATTAATTCAAGTGTTGAATTAATCAAACACTAGTGGGCCTTGTAGAGCCCAAATGATTAAATTAATTCAAGTGTTGGATTAATTAAATAATATTGAGTCTTGTAGAGCTCAATTAAAATAATTATTTAACTAGTGGGACTTGGGTAAATTCAAGTAATGTTTAATTAGTCTCAAATATGTTTGAGATAATTAAATTTAGTCCAAAGTTTTTAATTTGATTAAAAACTATATTGTATGCATGCATGGGAGGTGAAGGGTTGGAGATTACTTTTGAATAAAATAATGGCATGGCATGCTACTTTTCACTTTTGCTTTTTGCAACACCAAGACATGGAATTAAAATTATTCTCCTCCCTCCTCCAAGCATGATGGCCGAACTCTCCCAAAATAATTCTCTCCATTTTTCTCCATTTTTGTGTTCTTCAATTTGTTGAAGAAAACACACTTCTTTTTGAAAAATCTTCTAGTTTTTCTAGTGCAAAACTAGAAGGGGTTTACCTTGCAAGTGGTGGGCTTGATTTTTGAAGGAAAAGGGAGGTGGAGCTTGTAGATCTTCATGCCTTGAAGAGCTTTGTTGTTTGACAACAAAGTTGGAGCCATACAATCAATCTTTTAAAGATTGATAGGTAATCTCTCTTACATCCTATGTATGTTGTTTTAGTAAATATTGCACAATTTCATGGGGTGGCCGAAAATTTGATTAAAAATTCGAAAAATTTTTGCTTCCGTTGCGCTTCCGGCCACCGTAACCGGTCCGCTTTCAGCTTCAAACGTTGCGGATTTGTTCTTTAGAGAAGTCGTTAGGTTGCATGGCATGCCTAGGACTATTGTTTCTGGTCGCGATGTTAAATTCTTGAGTTACTTTTGGAAGACTTTATGGGCTAAACTTGGCACAAAATTGTTGTTTTCTACTACTTGTCATCCTCAAACGGATGGACGAATTGAAGTTGTCAATAGAACTTTGGGAACACTTTTGCGTGCTATTCTTAAACAGAACTTGGATTGACATTTCTATGGACTTTATTTTGGGGTTGCCTAGGACTAAGAAGGGGAGGGATTCTATTTTTGTTGTTGTGGATTGATTCTCTAAGATGGCACATTTTATAGCTTGTCATAAAACCGATAATGCTTCAAACATTGCGGATTTGTTCTTTAGAGAAGTCGTTAGGTTGCATGGCATGCCTAGGACTATTGTTTCTGGTCGCGATGTTAAATTCTCGAGTTACTTTTGGAAGACTTTATTGGCTAAACTTGGCACAAAATTGTTGTTTTCTACTACTTGTCATCCTCAAACGGATGGAAAAACTGAAGTTGTCAATAGACTTTTGGGAACAACTCTGCGTGCTATTCTTAAAAAGAACTTTGATTGACATTTCTATGGACTTTATTTTCGGGTCGCCTAGGACAAAGAAGGGGAGGGATTCTATTTTTGTTGTTGTGGATAGATTCTCTAAGATGGCACATTTATAGCTTGTCATAAAACCGATGATGCTTCAAACATTGCGGATTTGTTCTTTAGAGATGTCGTTAGGTTGCATGGCATGCCTAGGACTATTGTTTCTGGTCGCGATGTTAAATTCTTTAGTTACTTTTGGAAGACTTTATGGGCTAAACTTGGCACAAAATTGTTGTTTTCTACTACTTGTCATCCTCAAACGGATGGACAAATTGAAGTTGTCAATAGAACTTTGGGAACACTTTTGCGTGCTATTCATAAAAAGAACTTGGATTGACATTTCTATGGACTTTATTTTGGGTTTGCCTAGGACTAAGAAGGGGGGGATTCTATTTTTGTTGTTGTGGATAGATTCTCAAAGATGGCACATTTTCTAGCTTGTCATAAACCGATGATGCTTCAAACATTGCGTATTTGTTCTTTAGAGAAGTCGTTGGGTTGCATGGCATGCCTAGAACTATTGTTTCTGGTCGCGATGTTAAATTCTTGAGTTACTTTTGGAAGACTTTATGGGCTAAATTTGGCACAAAATTGTTTGTTTCTACTACTTGTCATCCTCAAACGGATGGACAAATTGAAGTTGTCAATAGAACTTTGGGAACACTTTTGCGTGCTATTCTTAAACAGAACTTGGATTGACATTTCTATTGTAATGCCCAAGAAATGTCATAGAATTAATCAGATAAGATTAATGTAATGTCCCAAGACTTGTGGAATTGATCAGATAAGATTATGGGAGGTTGCACGGAACAAAAATATAATTCTTAGAAGTTTGCACAACCGCACCCGCGGTGCTAGCACGACCGCCCCCCGCGGTGCGTGTGAAGAAAATGAAGTACAAATCCCGTAGACACACCGCACCCGCGGTATTAGATGGAGCGCACCCGCGCTGTGACACCGCACCCGCAGTCTTGTAGGCAGCGCACCCGCGGTCAAGCTTCGGGAAAGCTGGGTAAAGTCGACGAGACGGGACCGCACCCGCGGTGCATATATGACCGCACCCGCGGTGCGACGTGCCGCGCAAGAACTAAGCCACGTTTCAGACTTTGCATGCAGTATATATATGAGGATTGCACGTGTTTCTCTCAGAAAATTCAGAAAGGAGGCGAAATCTTGGAAGAAAATCCTTACGCCTATTCGATTTGCGATTGTGGAAGATCTGTCTATCAGAATTCAAATCCGACTTCAGTTTTGAGCTCCTCTCGACACGAGCTACACAAGGACGTAAGTTTCGTTACGTTTTGCGATGTTTTGAAATTAGGATGTTGTCAGAACTGAATATGATTCAGATATGGTGTTTCTGCTGTAGTGATCATTGTATAATCGAAGACAGATTGAAGAATAGATTGGTTATACAATTGTTATGATTTTCAGAAGATATTAATTGAGATTAAACACTAGATTTGTATTGTTCTTGATTGAAGAATAGAGAGATGATTAGTCTTGTATGTCTGGATAGATTATTCAGTAGATATGTGAAGTCAGATCGAAGAAAGAATACCGTATGTATGTGTTTTGTATTTCAGCATCTCTGAAGATGTATTTGTTAGATATTCATATGCTGAAAATAGATTGATCAGATTGTATACTGAATTGAGTATTGATCAGAACAGATTGTGAATTGAGTTATTCACTGATACTATGTATTCGATATTGTCTTTTCAGATTTGATATGCACAGAGTTGAATACAGGTCATCGTCTTCGTCAGATCGGGACGACAAAGGTATAATTCATGTGATATTCGGGAAGAAACAACTCAATTGAGATCACATTTGAGTTGCCCAATAAAATCACATACTTGTTTTATTGATTATATCTTGATATGATTATGATTGTGTATAGATTTGTTTATAGAACTTGTATACAAATCTTGCTATGCTTTGTTTACAGATCATGTGGCATTGCATTAGAATGATTATGCTTGTTTACAGATTTTGTATTCATGCATTAAGATAGGACAGTCTGGAGATCAGGCAGACTTCTAGATGTTCGGCGATATCTCAGCTTAGGGAAGATCACCGCCCCTTTGTAGAAGTGGATACAGATCAGGCCGAAGTCTTGGAATAAGACGTACAACACCTCGATTGGGAGGGTAGGTGACAGACAGTGACGTCTTATTCACAACGAGATCCCTAGAGTTACAGATCGAGTCGAGTCTAGACATGCTTTGATTAGGACTTCATGTTCATATGGATGTGGCTCCTAGATCATGGGACCCATCGTTATTGCTTTCAGTTGTGCTAGCATGTTTTATGATTTAGATTGTTTATATGCATGTTTATCTGATTTGAGTTGCATGCTTATTTGATTTATTTCATAGAGTATGAAATATATTGGTTTATACATGATCGCATGTTTTATGAATTAGTTGTTTATATACATGCTTACCATGTTTTATACTGGGATTTATTCTCACCGGAGTTATCCGGCTGTTGTCTTGTTTTGTATGTGTGCATGACAACAGGTGGGGCTGGATCGGGGTCAAGAAGATGATGAGAGAAGACGAGTTTAGCGTGGTGATTCCGGACTTATTGTAGATTTGATTTTAGTACTTGAAATTAGTATTTGAATCTTAGATTTAGGTTGTACAGTGTTGTACCTTTATACTGAAATGTAATTTTATACAGATATGTATATTATTAGATGCCATTACCTTCCGCACTTCTAATTTAAAAAGAAAAATTTTAGACCCTGTTTTATCTTAATTGATAATTAAATCCCAAAGATGATTAAGAAGATGATTAGCGTCCGGGTCCCCACAACAGGTGGTATCAGAGCTGATAGTTCCTTTAGACTTAGATTATCAGAACGATAGATCCTTTAGATTGAGATAATCAGAGTTGATAGATTCTTCAGACTGAGACAGCAGAGAATGAGCGGGGTAGATTGAATTTTTTGTCCTTGCATGTGACTGCTAGCATGAGATTTATTTCAATGTTGTCTACATTGTGTGTGCTAGCATGATTTATTGCTTTCCCTATTACATGTTGCTTGTTATCTGAGTTGTTTGCAGCATGTAATTACTAAGCCTGGATCAGAACCGAGTCTGAATCAGAGGTATATGATCAGAGGAGGGCTGAGACAGAGTGTATAGATGGTGTACTAATCTGTTTGATATTCAGATATACCGCCTCGAAGAATTTCAGAAAAGGGCAGTACTTCGTCTGAACAGATGGATGTATCAGAAGCTCAGCTAGAAGAAAAGATGAAAGAGTTTGAGTTATTACAGCCGCCGATTCTGAGTGGTACCGAGACATCTGAAGATTGTCAGAACTGGTTTGATGATATAGAAATCTTGTTTGATTTGCTTGATTGTACAGATGAACAGAGGGTTAAAATGGTGCCTTATCAGTTACGAGAAGCCGCCAAGAGTTGGTGGATTACCAGTAGAAGAATGTGGGAACAGAGAGGTACAGTGATTTCGTGGGAAATATTCAGAACTGAATTTTATCGAAGATTTTTCCCAGTCTCGAACCGAGAGGACAAGAAATTAGAGTTTGAGAATTTGAGCCAAGGGCAGCTGAATATAGACCAATATGCTGCTAAATTCTCGATTCTACTGCGTTTTGCCCCTCAGATAGCTGGAAATGATGAAGCTGTAGTGAATCAGTTCATCAGAGGACTGAATTCGGAGGTAGTTGCATTTATGAATTTGCAACGACCTTACCATTTTGCTGACATCCTGAGTAGAGCAAAGAGAGCTGAGGCGAGTCTGACTAGACAGCTAGGGAGGTTGTGCATGAAGCCATCCCAAACCCAGCAATCCCCTCTTCGATTCGATCGAGGCAGTACGAGTGGAAAGCAAGATTTGCTGAAAGCTCGAAAGAAGTCATTCAAGAAGTTGGGAAGTGGTTCCTCTAGCTCGAGTGGTTCTAGCTCAAGTTATATTGGAGTGTATTGCAGCACTTGCGGAGGAAGACATCCCACGGAGCTATGCCAGGGAGTTACTGGTAGTTGTCGTATCTGTCGACAGCCGGGGCACTTTGCTAGAGTTTGTCCCCAGAGAGGTTCCCGAAGATTTCAGGGAGCAGGACCATCTGGATATGGTGATCGAAGAACAGCCCCAGGAGACACTTGATGATATAGTGATAGGTACTGTTACTCTATGATTATGTGGCATATGTATTGATGTATACTAATGCATTCATTATGAGTATCTTTGAAAGAATTGCATTGATATATGCTCTACCTGTTGAGTCTGGTTGTACTGTGGTAGATGTCCTTATTTGTTGAGGAGATGTTGATATCAGAACTTTCTGTAGAATATTGTATATTACAGTAAGATAAGAATGAGATAAAGATAGATTATGATGTACTTGTGTTTTCTGCTTTGGACGCATTATTGATATGTATATGCTGAACAAGTACAGACATACTGTAGAAATTTTCCAGAAATGGTAAGAGTCAGACCAGAGATGATTGATCAGTGGAGATACCACAATAAGGATTCTAGATTTAGAATTCCTGTGATATTTAGATGGTCTATGACTCGATTAATACAGAAAGGAACAGATGGTATCCTTATGTATTCAGTAGATCTAGTGAAATCGAGCCTAACATTGGCAGATCTGCCAATGATGTATGAGTTGGCTGATATTTGCCTAGATAAGATTTCAGACTTGTTTTATATCAGACAGATAGATTTTAGAATTGAATTCAGATCAGATACTGATTGTTGTTTTAGAATTCAGAACAGAATGATATTGAGTGTACAGAATGTTACAGAATGAATTGAAAGATCAGTAGAAGAATATCGACCAGAAGTTACATCCGATTTTGGGTGGCTCTTTGGCATGTTTCAGAATATTCAGAGATGTTCTAACGATTTTATGCTTATTATATCTATGATATTTGATATGTTAACAGCATCTGATTGATTAAATGGAATATTTGAAGATTTTATTAAATATTCAGAGAATCGTGATTATTGTATACAGAAATGGGTCAGGTATGAATCCGGTATGCAGTTATTGATACAGTGGTTATTCAGAATATGCAGTATCTGAAGATCGATTGATTTAGACAGTTAAGACAGAAATATCAAGAATTCCAGAAATGTTAGAAATTTATTATCTGCAGATTATCTTATTCTGATTATTTATTCTCACATTGATATATATCTGTTGAGTATTGTTATTGTTCTACATCAGTATTTGTGCGATATCTTATATTGTTGGGAGCATATGTTATTTGCAGATAAGATATAGCAGTTGATCTGGGCAGTATGAGGATTGGTCAGATAGCCAGAATTTACAGTTGCCTGATTTTGTTATTTTATGAGTTTTCGTAAACTCACTAGATCTGTATAGGGTCTTTCTATTCTGAACCTGATGTGATATTACTGTTATTGTGAATCAGTGTTTGATACAGATTAGTGTAAACAGTCAGACATGTGATCCGAATGTTCAGAATTTGTTTGTAGTAATCAGAACAGAGCATCAGTCAGAATAACAGATATTTGATTTTGTGTTATATGGGACTGATTATGTTGTGATATCAGAATGTTTCAGAATTGGTTACAGATTTTGATATCTGTAGTCAGAGGCGAATACCAGGTAGGTATTTCTTCTTTAATCTATGATTTTTCACTGATTTGTTTATACAGCATAGTTCGAATCTGAACTCACAGATAGTGTCATAACCGCATAGTATTGGATTCAGTTTTCATTCATATAGTTGAGAATGTATGATATTCGAACAGACAGTCGTGATATAAACAGATTAGATCAGTTGTAACAGAATTTGTACAGAAATGTTGGCAGAAATTGTACTGACAAGTCTGAATTGCTAACAGAAGAAGACAAAAAGATAGAAATCAGAAGATTATTACAGATTTTGTATAGTTCTGAATAGAAAATGGGAGTACATTTCTATGGTTTTCGTAATAAAATTACCGCCATTTTCTTTAGATTATGATATGATATGATTATGATTGACAGATTACTCAATCTATATCTATCAGTTTGTACCAGATTACGTACAAACAGAACTAGATGACATAGATCGATGTCAAAGAAATAATCAGATAGATTAGAATATTGAATAAGATGATATCAGATTGTGATTTTGATGGAGTTGTACTTGTGATAGAGTATATCATAAGCTCTCTTGTGCAGATTATTTACAGATTGACAGATAGTCAGGGCGTGGTTACCAGATATTGACAGATATTTGTAGAGCATTAGTACTGGATGTTAGTACTAGTTTATATAGATTATTGTCATTGTGTGACTTACTGTATGACAATAGTTATTGAGATAGTTCAGAATGGACAGATTTAAGAAACCAATGTCGGATGATGACAATTGGTATTGGAAGATGAAGCTTGATTATGTTCTAGATTGGGATAAACAGATAGGTTAACAACTACAGATGGTATTGTTTTGTTATAGATTGCAAATTAGCATATACGGAGGTTGTATAGCTGGTAATGCGGGATTGATTCGACTAGAACGAGTTGAAGAAGGATTATGATATTATACTTCTTGACTTCTGATTCCAGACCAGAATCAGAGCTTGATCAAAGAAAAATACCTCAGAATGATGTCAGTAAAACGAGTTTGGATGTTAAACTCTGTGATACATTTCTTCTGATATATTTGAATTGATTGTATGAGTTCGAGGACGAACTCAGATCTAAGAGGGGGAGAAATGTAACGCCCAAGAAATGTCATAGAATTAATCAGATAAGATTAATGTAATGTCCCAAGACTTGTGGAATTGATCAGATAAGATTATGGGAGGTTTCACGGACCGAAAATATAATTCTTAGAAGTTTGCACAACCGCACCCGCGGTGCTAGCACGACCGCCCCCCGCGGTGCGTGTGAAGAAAATGAAGTACAAATCCCGTAGACACACCGCACCCGCGGTATTAGATGGAGCGCACCCGCGCTGTGACACCGCACCCGCAGTCTTGTAGGCAGCGCACCCGCGGTCAAGCTTCGGGAAAGCTGGGTAAAGTCGACGAGACGGGACCGCACCCGCGGTGCATATATGACCGCACCCGCGGTGCGACGTGCCGCGCAAGAACTAAGCCACGTTTCAGACTTTGCATGCAGTATATATATGAGGATTGCACGTGTTTCTCTCAGAAAATTCAGAAAGGAGGCGAAATCTTGGAAGAAAATCCTTACGCCTATTCGATTTGCGATTGTGGAAGATCTGTCTATCAGAATTCAAATCCGACTTCAGTTTGAGCTCCTCTCGACACGAGCTACACAAGGACGTAAGTTTCGTTACGTTTTGCGATGTTTTGAAATTAGGATGTTGTCAGAACTGAATATGATTCAGATATGGTGTTTCTGCTGTAGTGATCATTGTATAATCGAAGACAGATTGAAGAATAGATTGGTTATACAATTGTTATGATTTCAGAAGATATTAATTGAGATTAAACACTAGATTTGTATTGTTCTTGATTGAAGAATAGAGAGATGATTAGTCTTGTATGTCTGGATAGATTATTCAGTAGATATGTGAAGTCAGATCGAAGAAAGAATACCGTATGTCTGTGTTTTGTATTTCAGCATCTCTGAAGATGTATTTGTTAGATATTCATATGCTGGAAACAGATTGATCAGATTGTATACTGAATTGAGTATTGATCAGAACAGATTGTGAATTGAGTTATTCACTGATACTATGTATTCGATATTGTCTTTTCAGATTTGATATGCACAGAGTTGAATACAGGTCATCGTCTTCGTCAGATCGGGACGACAAAGGTATAATTCATGTGATATTCGGGAAGAAACAACTCAATTGAGATCACATTTGAGTTGCCCAATAAAATCACATACTTGTTTTATTGATTATATCTTGATATGATTATGATTGTGTATAGATTTGTTTACAGAACTTGTATACAAATCTTTCTATGCTTTGTTTACAGATCATGTGGCATTGCATTAGAATGATTATGCTTGTTTACAGATTTTGTATTCATGCATTAAGATAGGACAGTCTGGAGATCAGGCAGACTTCTAGATGTTCGGCGATATCTCAGCTTAGGGGAAGATCACCGCCCCTTTGTAGACGTGGATACAGATCAGGCCGAAGTCTAGGAATAAGACGTACAGCACCTCGATTGGGAGGGTAGGTGACAGACAATGACGTCTTATTCACAACGGGATCCCTAGAGTTACAAATCGAGTCGAGTCTAGACATGCTTTGATTAGGACTTCATGTTCATATGGATGTGGCTCCTCGATCATGGGACCCATCGTTATTGCTTTCAGTTGTGCTAGCATGTTTTATGATTTAGATTGTTTATATGCATGTTTATCTGATTTGAGTTGCATGCTTATTTGATTTATTTCATAGAGTATGAAATATATTGGTTTATACATGATCGCATGTTTTATGAATTAGTTGTTTATATACATGCTTACCATGTTTTATACTGGGATTTATTCTCACCGGAGTTATCCGGCTGTTGTCTCTTTTTGTATGTGTGCATGACAACAGGTGGGGCTGGATCGGGGTCAAGAAGATGATGAGAGAAGACGAGTTTAGCGTGGTGATTCCGGACTTATTGTAGATTTGATTTTAGTACTTGAAATTAGTATTTGAATCTTAGATTTAGGTTGTACAGTGTTGTACCTTTATACTGAAATGTAATTTTATACAGATATGTATATTATTAGATGCCATTACCTTCCGCACTTATAATTTAAAAAGAAAATTTTTAGACCCTGTTTTATCTTAATTGATAATTAAATCCCAAAGATGATTAAGAAGATGATTAGCGTCCGGGTCCCCACATCTATGGACTTTATTTTGGGGTTGCCTAGGACTAAGAAAGGGGAGGGATTCTATTTTTGTTGTTGTGGATAGATTCTCTAAGATGGCACATTTTATAGCTTGTCATAAAACCGATGATCCATCAAACATTGCGGATTTGTTCTTTAGAGAAGTCGTTAGGTTGCATGGCATGCCTAGGACTATTGTATCTGGTCACGATGTTAAATTCTCGAGTTACTTTTGGAAGACTTTATTGGCTAAACTTGGCAAAAAATTGTTGTTTTCTACTACTTGTCATCCTCAAACGGATTGAAAAACTGAAGTTGTCAATAGACTTTTGGGAACAACTTTGCGGGCTATTCTTAAAAAGAACTTTGATTGACATTTCTATGGACTTTATTTTGGGGTCGCCTAGGACAAAGAAGGGGAGGGATTCTATTTTTGTTGTTGTGGATAGATTCTCTAAGATGGCACATTTATAGCTTGTCATAAAACCGATGATGCTTCAAACATTGCGGATTTGTTCTTTAGAGAAGTCGTTAGGTTGCATGGCATGCCTAGGACTATTGTTTCTGGTCGCGATGTTAAATTCTTGAGTTACTTTTGGAAGACTTTATGGGCTAAACTTGGCACAAAATTGTTGTTTTCTACTATTTGTCATCCTCAAACGGATGGACAAACTGAAGTTGTCAATAGAACTTTGGGAACACTTTTGCGTGCTATTCTTAAAAAGAACTTGGATTGACATTTCTATGGACTTTATTTTGGGGTTTCCTAGTACTAAAAAGGGGAGGGATTCTATTTTTGTTGTTGTGGATAGATTCTCTAAGATGGCACATTTTATAGCTTGTCATAAAACCGATGATGCTTCAAACATTGCGGATTTGTTCTTTAGAGAAGTCGTTAGGTTGCATGGCGTGCCTAGGACTATTGTTTCTTGTTGCGATGTTAAATTCTTGAGTTACTTTTGGAAGACTTTATGGGCTAAACTTGGCACAAAATTGTTGTTTTCTACTACTTGTCATGCTCAAACGGATGGCCAAACTGAAGTTGTCAATAGAACTTTGGGAACACCTTTGCGTGCTATTCTTAAAAGAACTTTGATTGACATTTCTATGGACTTTATTTTGGGGTCGCCTCGGAAAAAGAAGGGGAGGGATTCTATTTTTGTTGTTGTGGATAGATTCTCTAAGATGGCACATTTATAGCTTGTCATAAAACCGATGATGCTTCAAACATTGCGGATTTGTTCTTTAGAGAAGTCGTTAGGTTGCATGGCATGCCTAGGACTATTGTTTCTGGTCGCGATGTTAAATTCTTTAGTTACTTTTGGAAGACTTTATGGGCTAAACTTGGCACAAAATTGTTGTTTTCTACTATTTGTCATCCTCAAACGGATGGACAAACTGAAGTTGTCAATAGAACTTTGGGAACACTTTTGCGTGCTATTCTTAAAAAGAACTTGGATTGACATTTCTATGGACTTTATTTTGGGGTTACCTAGGACTAAGAAAGGGAGGGATTCTCTAAGATGGCACATTTTATAGCTTGTCATAAAACCGATGATGTTTCAAACATTGAGGATTTGTTTTTTAGAGAAGTCGTTAGGTTGCATGGCATGCCTAGGACTATTGTTTCTGGTCGCGATGTTAAATTCTTGAGTTACTTTTGGAAGACTTTATGGGCTAAACAAAACCGATGGTATTTCAAACATTGCGGATTTGTTGTTTAGAGAAGTTGATGTGAATGTGACCGGGCATGACGTGCTAATGGTTGGAAGAAGAGTCAAGGCTGCATTGAACGGGCTGATGAGCAAGCATGAAGGGGTCGTGATGCATGGGAGTACATCGGGAGGCCAAAGGAATATCATTCATGCATGTGTGGAGAAGGCCGAGCCTACACGGACCTACACACGGACCTGCACACGGGGTCCGTGTCCATTACACTTGAGGAAGAGAAATCCCGAGCCTACACGGACCCGAGCACAGACCTGTACACGGGGTCCGTGTCTACTACTTTCGAGCCATGAAAATTACAGTGCCTACACGGACCCCCTTCCGGACCTCTACACGGGGTCCGTGTCCTTTACGAATGGGAGAGCAGATTTTTTTCCTAATTTAGAGTTTTATTTATTTTGGCAAGTAGATTTGATATCTTTTGATTTTGAGACAATATATACTCGAAAATTCCATCATTGTAGAGAACATTGATTATTATTCATCTTTTATGAGATTGAGAATTCTCTCAACACAAGCTTAAGTTTCGTTATAACTTTTGCGTTGTATCAAATCAAACTTATCAAAAGATTTATCTTTTGTGGCGTTTATCAATCGAGTATCACGAGGGTTGCCAAGGGCGGGTTCTTTGGAGGTTCTCTTGAAACGCGATTGTTTATACTCGTGTTTATTTGTTGCTAAACTCTTGCTAGTTTAGAGGTGAATATCACACCTATCCATTACTTGTTTCAAAGATCAGGAAAACACACGAGTCTTGTTATCGTAATTGAATAGAGGGTGCGATTGTTTAATCGTGTTTGCTATTTATTCGTATCAAGATTCACGTCATTTGGTATCAGAGCTCAAGGTTTTTGACTCAAGTAAGCGTATCCTTTCAATTCTTCGTAGGATTTTCAATACCGATTTTCGTGTAGCGATTTTTACGTTGTTGTTGAAACTACAAAAAAAAAAAAAAAAACTCGCGATTTACTGTTCATTCCTGAATCACTATTCATTGCCGGAAGTACTGTTCATCGGAGTTACTGTTCATACCCGAAGTTACTTTTCATTGCCGGAATTACTGTTCATCGCCGGATTCGTGAATACTATTCATCGCCGGAATTCGCGATTACTATTCATCGCGATTACTGTTCTAGCCGGATTTACTATTCATCAGATTTACTGTTCACAATCGGATTTACTATTCAAGCCGGAGTATTATTCAAGCCGGAGTTACTATTCACGCCGGATTCACTATTCATACCGGAATTACTGTTCACGGTACTGTTCACCCCGAAAAAAAAAACAGAGAGAAAAAAAAATATTAATTTTGGAATCGGGTGTTTGTTGGAATTTTAGCGCTTATATTTCAGCGTTAAGTTTGTCCTTATCATTTAGTCGCATTCTAGTCAATTTTTCAAAGTTTCTTGTTCTTGTGTGGTCTAAGTGAGTCGAATTTCAGACGTCACAGGATTGATCTCATAAGTTTGATATGTGGAAGCCACGAGGCTTAAGCGCCCCTTTGAGAATTCTCACTTGAGTGAAAATATTTGAGTGGAGTGAATTTTCATTGGAGTGATTTGTGAGAATTTGTGGTGAGGAAACTTTATTCTTTATTGTTTTATACTAACCTTTTTCTTGCAGGTATAATGATTGACGGACGTCAATTTAAAACGATGTTAGGAGGGTTGGATAGAAGGTGGGAGAAGGAGTTTAAGCCTCAACGGAAAAAATATCGGAGGTGTGAAGAAGAGGAGATGTATGATGTGCATATTGATAAGAATAGGCGAGGTAGTAGAGTTGGAGGAGATACGTTGTTGAACATGGATCGTTATAGGAGATTTGATGAGGATAAGGGGTATAGAAGCCGGGAATGGTATAGACTGAGTGGTACGAAGATGACAATTCCATTTTCAGTGGGGAAGCCGATCCAAAGGTGTACCTTGAGTGGGAAGAGAGAATGGAGTGTGTATTTGAGAGACGGGAGGATTATACCGAAGCAATGAAGGTAAGACGAGCTTGCAGTGAGTTTACCGACTATGCTAGTACTTGGTGGGATAAGTTAATACTAGGTAGGAGACGATGTGGGCATGACCCTATAGTTACATGGGATGAGATGAAAATGGTGATGAGGAAGCAGTTTGTTCCAAATCACAATGCTAGGAGGTGCGACTCGAGTGGTAGTCAGGGAATTGACTCGTGGGAGGAGTTCTTGACATCCGCACGAAGGTCGAGTGGAGAGAAGAAGGTCATAACTAGACCGAAGTTGGTTTCGAAGCTTGAATATCAAGGTA
>NW_027330928.1:118554-182496 GCF_022965805.1 Primulina eburnea
AATTATATAACAATGGGCCTTGTAGAGCCCAATTGGAATTAATTATTTAACTAATGGGCTTGAGTAAAATCAAGTAAAATATAATTGGGCTCAAATATGTTTGAGACAATTAGAAAGAGTCCATGGGCCTTGTAAAAGTTACAAGCCCATTAGGTTATGCATGCTTGGGAGGTGAAGAGTCTTGAATACTTTTTGATTAAAATAATGCATGGCATGGGGATCAACTTTTTGCAACACCAAGACTAATCTTCCCTCCCTCATTCACCTAGATGGCCGAAACTTGCTTCAACAATTTCTCTCAAAATTTTTCTTGTTTTTTTCTTCATTTTCTTGGAGAATAAAACCCTTCTCTTGATAAATCCTCAAACTTTTCTAGTGCAATTTTGAGGGGATTTACCTTGCTAGTGGTGGGCTTAATTTTGGAGTTGGAGGAGCTTGTAGACTCATCAACCTTGAAGAGCTTAGTTGCTTGTCAACTAAGTTGGTGCCATACATAAACCTCAAGAGGTTGATAGGTAATGAAATTTCTAACACCCTATGTATGGTTTGATTTTGTAAATATTGCACAAGAACAAGGGGTGGCCGAATTTCTTGCTAGAAAATTAAAATTTTTGACTTCCGTTGCGCTTCCGGCCACCGTAACCGGTCCGCTTTCAAGTGGTATCCGAGCTATGGTTACGGTTTTTGTATAATATTTACGTAATATTATGTTGAGATCAATTTCTAACCGCTTGAGAAATTTTTGGTGCAAGGAATTAACAAGGCCGAAATTTTTGAAGCAAAACAAAAAAAAAAAATATTTTTCGGGCAGCATGTTGCTGCCCGAGGGCTGCCCGAGCTGCCCAGAAATTTCGGGCAGCAAAGGGGCTGCCGGAAAAAGTGCAGGTTTTTAAAAAAAAAAAAAAAAAACTTTTTGTTGACCGGAATCCGGCGACGACGATGACGACTAGGGTTTCCAAAAGTGTTTTGGAGACTTTAGTGTCATGGGCCTTGAGATGTTGGGTCATTGGATGGCCAACATAATTTGTGAAATTTAAATGAGCCAAAATATTTTTGGTGAAAAATGGTTTTTGGGCCCTTAAGTTTAAATTTACAATTGTTGCACATATTTTCTCATAAAATAAATAATTGAAGTAGGACTTTAATTATTTATAGTAAATTGTGATTTACAAGAAATTCGATTATAAATAAATTAATTTGAAAGTAGACAAAGGAGTTTGTATACTTTGTTAATTTAATTTATAATTGTGACGGTTAGTGATTGGATCAAGATATATAATATTGGATCAATTAATTATTGTGATAATTAATTGATGATGTATGATATGTGATATTATGCATGAAGGATAATCAAAAGCCCAAGCCCAATTTGCTAGGTGTATGCTAGGATATTTGTGTTGAATGATTGTAGTAATTATCAATTTAAAGTGGGCTTGGTTTATGGCCCGTTCCCACCCCCATGAGATGTATCCCTATGTGCCATGGATATTTAATTGTAAATATTAGAATAGTGGAAGATCAAGATTGGAAGATGGTTGCCTTGGTGATTATGAAGATCGAAGACATGTAATATTGGATGCTAATGTAATAATTTAGTTGCATTTGCATCCCGTGCATTTACCTTAGGATTGGACCTAGGCCCGTGTTTAGCTCACACGGGCCATTAGTTTTGGGGCAATTGATCATCCTTGTACTGTTTTCTATTTATAATATATGCATGATATGTTATAAATAATGAGCATGTACGTTATTATTATGATAATAACAAAGTTGCATGAATCCGGCAAACATACGATCAAACATGGCGAGCTTTTAAAATAAAATTAATGATGAGACCTTTCAAAATTAAAAACCCTCATTTTGAATAAGATTCAAAATTAATATCAAGTCGGAAAAGGGGAATTATAAATTTGTTTATAATTTCCTTGTCTTCCATCGACAATGGATGCATGATGAACGCTACCCGTACTCGGGGCTCGGCTCATATTATTGAGGGGGCCCTGGTTGCCGGAAAGCTGTGACATCCATTGACATAGTGATGTGAACTACGTGGAACTCCCATGATTTCGGCTCATATTATTGAGGGAACTCATGGCGACCGTCCATTAAGGTTCAATATCGATGGGTTAGGCTTGACACGTGAAGATGAACGAAGTCATATTATTGGGTCCTAATCAAACGTGAGACAAATGTATACGTAGAGGGTTGCATAGCGATGCAATTGGAAACTACCTTTTAGGAATTGTGATTGGCCGATATTATTCGGGATCACAATTCTCTAATTGGACCTTACGTACCTACTGAGGAAAGTGTTTCCCGTTTTCACTAGAGGGTAGTGAAAATGTCAAAACAGTGGGAGCGATAATTTATAAAGTAAAAGTCCAAACTTCATATCTTACTAAATATTTAAAATAGCCATCAACATTTATCTGTTTTTACTTTTCAGTACAAATCAACAATGTCTTCGATGCGCAATTCGATATCTGTAATACTCGACAAACACATATTAACTGGACCTAATTACCTCACTTGGCTAAGATATTTGAAAATAGTCTTGAATTCGGAAAGGGTAACATATACACAGACTCAGTCGCCCCCTGTTGAGGCTCTGACTGACTACACTCCTGAGGAATTGCAGGCTTACAAGGAATGGTGTGACCATGACTTGATAACCATGTGTTATATGCTGACTTCTATGAATGATGAGCTGTAGAGGCATTTTGAGGGTGCAAAGAGTGCTGCTGACATTCATTTGCACCTCAAGGAGCTCTTTGGAGAGCAAACGCGTCCTCTCAGGCATGCTACCGTCAAGGAGCTGATCACTTTGCGCATGCGAGATGGGGCCTCGGTCCATGAGCATGGCCTAAAGGTGATCGGGCTCGTGGACAAGCTCGTTGGCATGAATCTGATCTTGCCTTCGGAGTTGACCACCGACGTGTTGCTGTTATCGCTGCCTAGCTCATTTGATCCTTTTGTGGTGAACTTCAACATGAACAAGATGGAACCGACCCTTGAGGAGTTGGTAAACATGCTTGTTACGTTTGAATCCACCATCAAGAAAGAGAAGTTGGTTCTTTATGTGGGTTCTTCATCTGGTACGAAGATTGATCCACATGGGAAGGGAAAGAAGAGTTCTTTCCAACGTCCCAAGAAGAACGTGCCCTTGTTGAGGCAATCTCCGAATCCCGTTGAGGCAGCCAGACCAGTTAAGGCTGACAAGACTGATGATGTATGTCATCACTGCAAGAAGCCTGGACATTGGAGGCGTAATTGCAAAGAATATCTTGCCCTGAAAAGTTCTGGAAACGGTATGTTCTAAATTGAAGTAAACATTTCAATTAACTCTACTTCTTGGGTATTAGATACCGGTTATGACTCACATCTCTGTAATGGGTTACAGGTGATGGGAAGAAGTAGGAAGCTTAAGGAAGGTGTGACCTTCTTGAGGATGGGCAATGGAGCAAGAGTTGCTGCCAAGGCAATTGAAGATGTTTATTTATTGTTGAACAATGATTTTAAGTTAATTTTAAGAGATGTTTTGTTTGTACCTAATTTTGTTAAAAACATTGTTTCCATTTCTATGGTGATAAAAATGGATATTCTTGTTTATTTTGCAAAGGTGTTTGCAACATTTACATGAATGAATATTTGATTGGTACTGTTGAACTTGAAAACGATCTCTATAACTTAAAATTGAAAGATATTCCACTAAATGTCCATTAAAAGGCAGACACCATATGAGATATGGATGGGTAAGCCTCCCAAATATTCTTATCTTAGAATATGGGGAGCCCTGCTTATGTGAAGCAGGTAGTGGGAGATAAATTGGATTATCAATCTATTTTATGTTTCTTTGTGGGATATCCAAGGAATTCAGTTGGATATCATTTCTATCATCCCCCAAGAAACAAAGGTGTTTGTTTCTAGGAATGCTACCTTTTTGGAAAAGGAATTTCTATTGGATAGAAAAGGGGAGATGATAGAACTCGAAGAGGTTCGAGAGAAACCCACAATTACAGAACCCACACCCGATGAGCCAAGAGAGGAGATACAAGCTCCTAGCAGATATGAGAAAGTCTCGAGACCACCTATGAGGTATGGTCAGCTTCTTGAAGAGGGCCGTGATGAGCCCAACCATGGATATGATCCAAGGACCTTCAAGGAAGCATTATCTGATGCCGATTCATCCAAGTGGCTTGAAGCAATGGAATCTGAGTTGAATTCCATGCATTCAAACCAAGTGTAGGATCTTGTGGATCCACCTGAGGGAACTGTTCCCACAGGGACTTGGGGCGGATGGGAAGGTATTGACCTTCAAGGCGCGATTGGTGGCAAAAGGATGTACTCAAATACAAGGAGTTGACTTTGAGGAAACCTTTTCCCCAGTCGTAATGTTCAAGTCCATAAGGATTTTGCTAGCCATAGCTGCATGGTATGACTATGAGATATGGCAGATGGATGTTAAGACAGTCTTTCTTAATGGAGATTTTAAGAAAGTGATTTACATGTCTCAACCTGAAGGGTTTACATCTGTCGGAAGTAAGCATATGGTATGCAAACTTCACAGATCTATTTATGGTCTAAAGAAGGCATCTAGGAGTTGGAACCTCAGATTCGATAGTACGATCAAAGAGTTTGGTTTTACTAGGAATCTTGAGGAACCGTGTATGTATAAGAAGGTCAGTGGGAGTGTTGTGACATTCCTGGTGCTTTGTGTTGATGACATTCTACTCATTGGGAATAATGTAGGAATGTTGCAATCAACTAAGATATGGTTAGCGAGTAAGTTCTCGATGAAGGACTTGGGTGAAGCATCTTTTGTATTGGGAATACAGATCTATTGAGTTCGATCGAAAAGATGGCTTGGTCTCACCCAGTCCACATACATTGATACCATCGTGAAGCGGTTCTCGATGGATGAGTCCATGAGAGGACATCTACCAATGTGTCATGGCGTGTCCCTGTCCAAGTCTGTCTCCCAAGACTGATGCAGAGATAGTGGCGATGACACGCATTCCGTATGCTTCGGCAATTGATAACATCATGTATGGAATGATATCTACACGTCCTGACGTGGCGTTTGCACTATGTGTAGTGAAAGGATATCAATTGAACCCTGGTCTTCCACACTGGAAAGCTGTGAAAGACATCCTCAAGTAGTTGAGAAGGACCAATAAATTGTTCTTGGTCTATGGGGTGGAGAACTGAAATTGGAAGGCTATACCGACTCTAGCTTCCAAAACGATATCGATGACTCGAAGTCAACCTCTAGGTTTGTATTCATGCTCAATGGTGCTGCTGTCTCTTGGAAGAGTTCCAAGCAAGACAATACTGCGGATTCCAGCACAGAGGCCGAATACATTGCTGCATCGGATGCAGCAAGGGAGGCTGTTTGGATAAGGAATTTCGTCCAAGAGTTGGGCGTCATTCCTAATGGAGTTGCTCATGTCCCGGTGTTGTGTGACAACACGGGAGCTTTAGCTCAAGCAAAGGAGCCAAGGTCTCATCAGAAATCCAAACTAGTATTGAGAAAGTACCACATCCTCGGAGAGATTGTGGAAAGAGGAGAAGTGTCTTTGACAAAGTCGGCTCCGCCGATAATGTTGTTGATCCACTAGCTAAGCCTTTACCTGGACCATTATTCGACAAGCATCGCGAATCAATGGGTTTAAATCATATGGGTAGTTGGCTCTAGTGCAAGTGGGAGATTGTTAGAGTAGGTGCACGTCGAGCCAAGTGTTGGCCGAGTGTTCACAATGAAACTCTATCTATAAATGATCTTTAATTTAATAATATTTGAATTTATTAATTTGGCGCATCTTTATCTTTATACCCATGCGAGTTGCATAGATAAAGTCCTTGAATAAACATATAGTAGAAAGTATATGAGATGCTCATATGATGAGTATCATGAAACTCATATTTGGAATACTGTATATTCTAAACCGTTCCTAGTCGATTCAGCCGCCACTAAGAAGGATAAAGGCCGCTCGAGTTAGAGACTAGTATCTGCGATGTGAGTACCATGTTTCATTGGTAGGGGACATTGTGATGTCCGAGCATGCAGATAGGTGCTCCTTGTAGAGTGCACTGAACAACCCTCTATAAAGGACTTTCCAAGTGGTTCTCACTTATCGAGTGGAAAAGTCCTAGTTTATGATTGTACACCATTAGTCCTTATGACCAGGGACAACATTGAGACTCTATGTGCTAGCGTTTCACTTTGACTTGTTTACCGACTCTTATGGGGTCATCAGGTGGCAAGGTTGGGTGTTACGGCGAAACATATAGGAGTCGATGCATTGTAGCCGGGGATTCACCGCTTACCTACGGGTATGGATATCCTATGTGTTTATCATGTATGTGTGGGTTGAAATCTCTGATCAGAGTATGGTGGTAATTATGAAAAGGGTTTCATATATTACACCATCGATGCAACCACAACATGACACATAGTATCGATTCATTGACAACTCTCGATAAACCAATAGTTGTCGAATCGATCGAGATATATGAGTTGAAGGGACCGTACTGTACGCTAACCATAATTGAATGGTTCTTGCAGGCACTATCATGTGATACCTAGGGAATCACGTAAGCGATGCTGCTAGGCATTTAACGTGATTGGTTGGGTACTATCAGACTTGAGTTCTGACATTCTTACTATCAAGGAGTTGATAAGTAAGAATTGAGCAATTGGGGTATGCTCGAATAAGGACATGTTTAGTCCGAATCACATAGAGATGTGAACCCACGGCTAGTTGTATCAATGAACCATTGAGGGCCACACAAGTACTAGCTTTATAAATCCCGATGAGAAGTAAAAATAGTTCAATGTGTTGAACGACTTATAAATGAGTTTATAAATGTAAAGAAAAAATAGAAGTATGACTTCTATGAGAGAAATATAAATTTTAATTTATGGAAGTGTTCCTAGATTAAAATTTGGCCAAGTGAATAATGTATTTGAAAATTGTGATTTTCATAAACATTATTATGGACTACATTAAATTAATTCAAGTGTTGAATTAATTAAACACTAGTGGCTCTAGTAGAGTCCAAATAATTAAATTAATTCAAGTGTTGGATTAATTAAATAACAATGGGCCTTGTAGAGACCAATTGGAATTAATTATTTAACTAGTGGGCTTGAGTAAAATCAAGTAAAATATAATTGGGCTCAAATATGTTTGAGACAATTAGAAAAGAGTCCATGGGCCTTGTAAAAGTTACAAGCCCATTAGGTTATGCATGCTTGAGAGGTGAAGAGTCGTGAATACTTTTTGATTAAAATAATGCATGGCATGGGGATCAACTTTTTGCAACAACAAGACTAATCTTCCCTCCCTCATTCACCTAGATGGCCGAAACTTGCTTCAACAATTTCTCTCAAAATTTTTCTTGTTTTGTTCTTCATTTTCTTGGAGAATAAAACCCTTCTCTTTGATAAATCCTCAAACTTTTCTAGTGCAATTTTTGAGGGGGTTTACCTTTCTAGTGGTGGGCTTAATTTTGGAGTTGGAGGAGCTTGTAGACTCATCAACCTTGAAGAGCTTATTTGCTTGTCAACTAAGTTGGTGCCATACATCAACCTCAAGAGGTTGATAGGTAATGAAATTTCTAACACCCTATGTATGGTTTGATTTTGTAAATATTGCACAAGAACAAGGGGTGGCCGAATTTCTTGCTAGAAAATTAAAATTTTTGACTTCCGTTGCGCTTCCGGCCACCGTAACCGGTCCGCTTTCAGCATCATCGGTTTTATGACAAGCTATAAAATGTACCATCTTAGAGAATCTATCCACAACAACAAAAATAGAATCCCTCCCCTTCTTAGTCCTAGGCAATCCAAAAATAAAGTCCATAGAAATGTCAATCCAAGTTCTTTTTAAGAATAGCACGCAAAAGTGTTCCCAAAGTTCTATTGACAACTTCAGTTTGTCCATCCGTTTGAGGATGACAAGTAGTAGAAAACAACAATTTTGTGCCAAGTTTAGCCCATAAAGTCCTCCAAAAGTAACTCAAGAATTTAACATCACGACAGAAAAAATAGTCCTTGGCATGCCATGCAACCTAACGACTTCTCTTAAGAACAAATCCGCAATGTTTGAAGCATAATCGGTTTTATGACAAGCTATAAAATGTGCCATCTTAGAGAATCTATCCACAACAACAAAAATAGAATCCCTCCCCTTCTTAGTACTAGGCAACCCCAAAATAAAGTCCATAGAAAGGTCAATCCAAGTTCTTTTTAAGAATAGCACGCAAAAGTGTTCCCTAAGTTCTATTAACAATTTCAGTTTGTCCATCCGTTTGAGGATGACAAGTAGTAGAAAACAACAATTTTGTGCCAAGTTTAGCCCATAAAGTCTTCTAAAAGTAACTCAAGAATTTAACATCGCGACCAGAAACAATAGTCCTAGGAATGCCATGCAACCTAAAGACTTCTCTAAAGAACATATCAGCAATGTTTGAAGCATCATCGGTTTTATGACAAGCTATAAAATGTGCCATCTTAGAGAATCTATCCACAACAACAAAAATAGAATCCCTCCCCTTCTAGTACTAGGCAACCCCAAAATAAAGTCCATAGAAATGTCAATCCAAGTTCTTTTTAAGAATAGCATGCAAAAGTGTTCCCAAAGTTCTATTCTCAACTTCAGTTTGTCCATCCGTTTGAGGACGACAAGTAGTAGAAAACAACAATTTTGTGCCAAGTTTAGCCCATAAAGTCTTCCAAAAGTAACTCAAGAATTTAACATCGCGACCAGAAACAATAGTCTAGGCACGCCATGCAACCTAACGACTTCTCTAAAGAACAAATCCGCAATGTTTGAAGCATCATCGATTTTATGACAAGCTATAAAATGTGCCATCTTAGAGAATCTATCCACAAAAACAAAAATAGAATCCCTCCCCTTCTTAGTCCTAGGCAACCCCAAAATAAATCCATAGATATGTCAATCCAAGTTCTGTTTAAGAATAGCACGCAAAAGTGTTCCCAAAGTTCTATTGACAACTTCAATTTGTCCATCCGTTTGAGGATGACAAGTAGTAGAAAACAACAATTTTGTGCCAAGTTTAGCCCATAAAGTCTTCCAAAAGTAACTCAAGAATTTAACATAGCGACCAGAAACAATAGTCCTAGGCATGCCATGCAACCTAACGACTTCTCTAAAGAACATATCCGCAATGTTTGAAGCATCATCGGTTTTATGACAAGCTATAAAATGTGCCATCTTAGAGAATCTATCCACAACAACAAAAATAGAATCCCTCCACTTCTTAGTCCTTGGCAACCCCAAAATAAAGTCCATAGAAATGTCAATCCAAGTTCTTTTTAAGAATAGCACGCAAAAGTGTTCCCAAAGTTCTATTGACAATTTCAGTTTGTCCATCCGTTTGAGGACGACAAGTAGTAGAAAACAACAATTTTGTGCCAAGTTTAGCCCATAAAGTCTTCCAAAAGTAACTCAAGAATTTAACAACGCGACCAGAAACAATAGTCCTTGGCATGCCATGCAACCTAACGACTTCTCTTAAGAACAAATCCGCAATGTTTGAAGCATCATCGGTTTTATGACAAGCTATAAAATGTGCCATCTTAGAGAATCTACCCACAACAACAAAAATAGAATCCCTCCCCTTCTTAGTACAAGGCAACCCCAAAATAAAGTCCATAGATATGTCAATCCAAGTTCTGTTTAAGAATAGCACGCAAAAGTGTTCCCAAAGTTCTATTGACAACTTCAATTTGTCCATCCGTTTGAGGATGACAAGTAGTAGAAAACAACAATTTTGTGCCAAGTTTAGCCCATAAAGTCTTCCAAAAGTAACTCAAGAATTTAACATAGCGACCAGAAACAATAGTCCTAGGCATGCCATGCAACGTAACGACTTCTCTAAAGAACATATCCGCAATGTTTGAAGCATCATCGATTTTATGACAAGCTATAAAATGTGCCATCTTAGAGAATCTATCCACAACAACAAAAATAGAATCCCTCCCCTTCTTAGTACAAGGCAACCCCAAAATAAAGTCCATAGAAATGTCAATCCAAGTTCTTTTTAAGAATAGCACGCAAAAGTGATCCCAAAGTTCTATTGACAACTTCAATTTGTCCATCCGTTTGAGGATGACAAGTAGTAGAAAACAACAATTTTGTGCCAAGTTTAGCCCATAAAGTCTTCCAAAAGTAACTCAAGAATTTAACATAGCGACCAGAAACAATAGTCCTAGGCATGCCATGCAACCTAACGACTTCTCTAAAGAACATATCCGCAATGTTTGAAGCATCATCGGTTTTATGACAAGCTATAAAATGTGCCATCTTAGAGAATCTATCCACAACAACAAAAATAGAATCCCTCCCCTTCTTAGTCCTAGGCAACCCGAAAATAAAGTCCATAGAAATGTCAATCCAAGTTCTGTTTAATAATAGCACGCAAAAGTGTTCCCAAAGTTCTATTGACAACTTCAGTTTGTCCATCCGTTTGAGGATGACAATTAGTAGAAAACAACAATTTTGTGCCAAGTTTAGCCCATAAAGTCTTCCAAAAGTAACTCAAGAATTTAACATCGCGACCAGAAACAATAGTCCTAGGCACGCCATGCAACCTAACGAATTCTCTCAAGAACAAATCCGCAATGTTTGAAGCATCATCGGTTTTATGACAAGCTATAAAATGTGCCATCTTAGAGAATCTATCCACAAAAACAAAAATAGAATCCCTCCCCTTCTTAGTCCTAGGCAACCCCAAAATAAAGTCCACAGATATGTCAATCCAAGTTCTGTTTAAGAATAGCACGCAAAAGTGTTCCCAAAGTTCTATTGACAACTTCAATTTGTCCATCCGTTTGAGGATGACAAGTAGTAGAAAACAACAATTTTGTGCCAAGTTTAGCCCATAAAGTCTTCCAAAAGTAACTCAAGAATTTAACATAGCGACCAGAAACAATAGTCCTAGGCATGCCATGCAACGTAACGACTTCTCTAAAGAACATATCCGCAATGTTTGAAGCATCATCGATTTTATGACAAGCTATAAAATGTGCCATCTTAGAGAATCTATCCACAACAACAAAAATAGAATCCCTCCCCTTCTTAGTACAAGGCAACCCCAAAATAAAGTCCATAGAAATGTCAATCCAAGTTCTTTTTAAGAATAGCACGCAAAAGTGATCCCAAAGTTCTATTGACAACTTCAATTTGTCCATCCGTTTGAGGATGACAAGTAGTAGAAAACAACAATTTTGTGCCAAGTTTAGCCCATAAAGTCTTCCAAAAGTAACTCAAGAATTTAACATAGCGACCAGAAACAATAGTCCTAGGCATGCCATGCAACCTAACGACTTCTCTAAAGAACATATCCGCAATGTTTGAAGCTTCATCGGTTTTATGACAAGCTATAAAATGTGCCATCTTAGAGAATCTATCCACAACAACAAAAATAGAATCCCTTCCCTTCTTAGTCCTAGGCAACCCGAAAATAAAGTCCATAGAAATGTCAATCCAAGTTCTGTTTAATAATAGCACGCAAAAGTGTTCCCAAAGTTCTATTGACAACTTCAGTTTGTCCATCCGTTTGAGGATGACAATTAGTAGAAAACAACAATTTTGTGCCAAGTTTAGCCCATAAAGTCTTCCAAAAGTAACTCAAGAATTTAACATCGCGACCAGAAACAATAGTCTAGGCACGCCATGCAACCTAACGAATTCTCTCAAGAACAAATCCGCAATGTTTGAAGCATCATCGGTTTTATGACAAGCTATAAAATGTGCCATCTTAGAGAATCTATCCACAAAAACAAAAATAGAATCCCTCCTCTTCTTAGTCCTAGGCAACCCCAAAATAAAGTCCACAGATATGTCAATCCAAGTTCTGTTTAAGAATAGCACGCAAAAGTGTTCCCAAAGTTCTATTGACAACTTCAATTTGTCCATCCGTTTGAGGATGACAAGTAGTAGAAAACAACAATTTTGTGCCAAGTTTAGCCCATAAAGTCTTCCAAAAGTAACTCAAGAATTTAACATAGCGACCAGAAACAATAGTCCTAGGCATGCCATGCAACCTAACGACTTCTCTAAAGAACATATCCGCAATGTTTGAAGCATCATCGGTTTTATGACAAGCTATAAAATGTGCCATCTTAGAGAATCTATCCACAACAACAAAAATAGAATCCCTCCCCTTCTTAGTCCTTGGCAACCCCAAAATAAAGTCCATAGAAATGTCAATCCAAGTTTTTTTAAGAATAGCACGCAAAAGTGTTCCCAAAGTTCTATTGACAATTTCAATTTGTCCATCCGTTTGAGGACGACAAGTAGTAGAAAACAACAATTTTGTGCCAAGTTTAGCCCATAAAGTCTTCTAAAAGTAACTCAAGAATTTAACAACGCGACCAGAAACAATAGTCCTTGGCATGCCATGCAACCTAACGACTTCTCTTAAAAACAAATCCGCAATGTTTGAAGCATCATCGGTTTTATGACAAGCTATAAAATGTGCCATCTTAGAGAATCTATCCACAACAACAAAAATAGAATCCCTCCCCTTCTTAGTACTAGGCAACCCCAAAATAAAGTCCATAGAAATGTCAATCCAAGTTCTTTTTAAGAATATCACGCAAAAGTGTTCCCAAAGTTCTATTGACAACTTCAGTTTGTCCATCCGTTTGAGGACGACAAGTAGTAGAAAACCACAATTTTGTGCCAAGTTTAGCCCATAAAGTCTTCCAAAAGTAACTCAAGAATTTAACATCGCGACCAGAAACAACAGTCCTAGCATGCCATGCAACCTAACGACTTCTCTAAAGAACAAATCCGCAATGTTTGAAGCATCATCGATTTTATGACAAGCTATAAAATGTGCCATCTTAGAGAATCTATCCACAACAACAAAAATATAATCCCTCCCCTTCTTAGTCCTAGGCAACCCGAAAATAAAGTCCATAGAAATGTCAATCCAAGTTCTGTTTAATAATAGCACGCAAAAGTGTTCCCAAAGTTCTATTGACAACTTCAGTTTGTCCATCCGTTTGAGGATGACAAGTAGTAGAAAACAACAATTTTGTGCCAAGTTTAGCCCATAAATTCTTTCAAAAGTAACTGAAGAATTTAACATCGCGACCAGAAACAATAGTCCTAGGCATGCCATGCAACCTAACGACTTCTCTGAAGAACATATCTGCAATGTTTGAAGCATCATCGGTTTTATGACAAGCTATAAAATGTACCATCTTAGAGAATCTATCCACAACAACAAAAATAGAATCCCTCCCCTTCTTAGTCCTAGGCAACCCCAAAATAAAGTCTATAGAAATGTCAATCCAAGTTCTTTTCAAGAATAGCACGCAGAAGTGTTCCCAAAGTTCTATTGACAACTTCAGTTTGTCCATCCGTTTCAACAATTTTGTGCCAAGTTTAGCCCATAAAGTCCTCCGAAAGTAACTCAAGAATTTAACATCACGACCAGAAACAATAGTCCTTGGCATGCCATGCAACCTAACGACTTCTCTTAAGAACAAATCCGCAATGTTTGAAGCAAAATCGGTTTTATGACAAGCTATAAAGTGTGCCATCTTAGAGAATCTATCCACAACAACAAAAATAGAATACTTCCCCTTCTTAGTCATAGGCAACCCCAAAATAAAGTCCATAGATATGTCAATCCAAGTTCTGTTTAAGAATAGCACGCAAAAGTGTTCCCAAAGTTCTATTGACAACTTCAATTTGTCCATCCGTTTGAAAATGACAAGTAGTAGAAAACAATAATTTTGTGCCAAGTTTAGCCCATAAAGTCTTCCAAAAGTAACTCAAGAATTTAACATCGCGACCAGAACAATAGTCCTAGGTATGCCATGCAACCTAACGACTTCTCTAAAGAACATATCCGCAATGTTTGAAGCATCATCAGTTTTATGACAAGCTATAAAATGTGCCATCTTAGAGAATCTATCCACAACAACAAAAATAGAATCCCTCCCCTTCTTAGTACTAGGCAACCCCAAAATAAAGTCCATAGAAATGTCAATCCAAGTTCTTTTTAAGAATATCACGCTAAAGTGTTCCCAAAGTTCTATTGACAACTTCAGTTTGTCCATCCGTTTGAGGACGACAAGTAGTAGAAAACCACAATTTTGTGCCAAGTTTAGCCCATAAAGTCTTCCAAAAGTAACTCAAGAACTTAACATCGCGAACAGAAACAATAGTCCTAGGCATGCCATGCAACCTAACGAATTCTCTAAAGAACAAATCCGCAATGTTTGAAGCATAATCGATTTTATGACAAGCTATAAAATGTGCCATCTTAGAGAATCTATCCACAACAACAAAAATAGAATCCCTCCCCTTCTTAGTCCTAGGCAACCCGAAAATAAAGTCCATAGAAATGTCAATCCAAGTTTTGTTTAAGAATAGCACACAAAAGTGTTCCCAAAGTTCTATTGACAACTTCAGTTTGTCCATCCGTTTGAGGATGACAAGTAGTAGAAAACAACAATTTTGTGCCAAGTTTAGCCCATAAATTCTTTCAAAAGTAACTCAAGAATTTAACATCGCGACCAGAAACAATAGTCCTAGGCATGCCATGCAACCTAACGACTTCTCTGAAGAACATATCTGCAATGTTTGAAGCATCATCGGTTTTATGACAAGCTATAAAATGTACCATCTTAGAGAATCTATCCACAACAACAAAAATAGAATCCCTCCCCTTCTTAGTCCTAGGCAACCCAAAAACAAAGTCTATAGAAATTTCAATCCAAGTTCTTTTTAAGAATAGCACGCAAAAGTGTTCCCAAAGTCCTATTGACAACTTCAGTTTGTCCATCCGTTTGAGGATGACAAGTAGTAGAAAACAACAATTTTGTGCAAAGTTTAGCCCATAAAGTCCTCCAAAAGTAACTCAAGAATTTACCATCGCGACCAGAAACAATAGTCCTTGGCATGCCATGCAACCTAACGACTTCTCTTAAGAACAAATCCGCAATGTTTGAAGCAAAATCGGTTTTATGACAAGCTATAAAATGTGCCATCTTAGAGAATCTATCCACAACAACAAAAATAGAATACCTCCTCTTCTTAGTCATAGGCAACCCCAAAATAAAGTCCATAGATATGTCAATCCAAGTTCTGTTTAAGAATAGCACGCAAAAGTGTTCACAAAGTTCTATTGACAACTTCAATTTGTCCATCCTTTTGAAAATGACAAGTAGTAGAAAACAATAATTTTGTGCCTAGTTTAGCCCATAAAGTATTCCAAAAGTAACTCAAGAATTTAACATCGCAACCAGAAACAATAGTCCTTGGCATGCCATGCAACCTAACGACTTCTGTTAAGAACAAATCTGCAATGTTTGAAGCATCATCGGTTTTATGGCAAGCTATAAAATGTGCCATCTTAGAGAATCTATCCACAACAACAAAAATAGAATCTCTCCCCTTCTTAGTACTAGGCAACCCCAAAATAAAGTCCATAGAAATGTCAATCCAAGTTCTTTTTAAGAATAGCACGCAAAAGTGTTCCCAAAGTTCTATTGACAATTTCAGTTTGTCCATCCGTTTGAGGATGAGAAGTAGTAGAAAACAACAATTTTGTGCCAAGTTTAGCCCATAAAGTCTTCCAAAAGTAACTCAAGAATTTAACATCGCGACCAGAAACAATAGTCCTAGGCATGCCATGCAACCTAACGACTTCTCTAAAGAACATATCCGCAATGTTTGAAGCATCATCGGTTTTATGACAAGCTATAAAATGTGCCATCTTAGAGAATCTATCCACAACAACAAAAATAGAATCCCTCCCCTTCTTAGTACTAGGCAACCCCAAAATAAAGTCCATAGAAATGTCAATCCAAGTTCTTTTTAAGAATAGCACGCAAAAGTGTTCCCAAAGTTCTATTGACAATTTCAGTTTGTCCATCCGTTTGAGGATGACAAGTAGTAGAAAAAAACAATTTTGTGCCAAGTTTAGCCCGTAAAGTCTTCCAAAAGTAACTCAAGAATTTAACATCGCGACCAGAAACAATAGTCCTAGGCATGCCATGCAACCTAAAGACTTTTCTAATGAACATTTCCGCAATGTTTGAAGCATAATCGGTTTTATGACAAGCTATAAAATGTGCCATCTTAGAGAATCTATCCACAACAACAAAAATAGAATCCCTCCCCTTCTTAGTCCTAGGCAACCCCAAAATAAAGTCCATAGAAATGTCAATCCAAGTTCTTTTTAAGAATAGCACGCAAAAGTGTTCCCAAAGTTCTATTGACAACTTCAGTTTGTCCATCCGTTTGAGGATGACAAGTAGTAGAAAACAACAATTTTTTGCCAAGTTTAGCCCATAAAGTCTTCTAAAAGTAACTCAAGAATTTAACATCGCGACCAAAAACAATAGTCCTAGGCATGCTGTAATAGCCGAGCCCGGTGTACGGTACGGTTTAAGTTTTGTATGTTTATTTGGGTTATTTGATTAGATGTTTACATTTGTGTTTATGGGCCGTAGTATTGTTGGTTGTTATTGTCTTGAGGTGTAGTTATTGTTGGTTGCGTTGTTTCAGTGTTTCGGATTGATTTTAGTTGCATGAGTGATGTTCATTGCCGTGACCAGAGTGCACCCGCGCTCATAGTAGGAGTGCCCCCGCGGTGTACTATTCATAATTTTGTTGTTGGAGGGCCGTGGCATCACCGCACCCGCGGTGGTGTTGAGACCGCACCCACGGTAGAGACCGCGCTCGCGGTGTGTGCAGCGCAGCACCCGCGGTCCGAGTATTTCAGAAATTGGTGGAGTGCCGTGAGCATGGCGCACCCGCGGTGCTTGTTTGAGCGCACCCGCGGTCATGCATTATTGAGGTATGGGCGAGATATTTAGTACCTTTTTGGATGGTTGACTTCATTTTCACCTTTCCCTTTCCTCTCAATCTCGTTTTTCTCTCTTAGAACAAGGGTTTTCCTCCATTTCTTTCATTTCCTATCTTCGATTCAAGCTTTTAGTTGGCGATTCGACTTGGGTTCGAGGTTCTCCTTGGTGCTAGGAAGCTAAGGTAAGCTTTTGGTTGTGTTATCTCTTGGTTTTGGAGAAGAGATATTGTAGGTTTGTTGTGTTTATGGATTTATGGATTATTTGGCATAAGTTCTTGGATATTGAAACCGATTGTAGCCTTGTATATTGAGTTGCTTGAGATATATATTGATAGAGTACACATCGATTATGCTATTTCAGATTGTATTGGCTATTGTGAACTCAAGCCTTCGACTACGACACAGACAGTGCGACAAGAAAGGTATAATTCATGTGGTCTCGGGATTGCACAACTCGATTCGGATTTGATACGAGTTTCCCTAAATCACATACTAGATTGTTATCACATTGATGATGTAATGTCTTGTTATTGATTTATATTCGAGTCCTGAGATAGGAGATATTGGCAGATTTGCCAAAACTAGACGTTTCGGTGTATCGACGCATAGGAGCAGATTTGCTATATGTGTAGACCCTCGATACAGAGTTGATCGAAGTCTAGGAATAAGACGTACCGTTGCCCCGAGTGGTTGGGTAGGTAACAGACCGTCTTATTCACACCGGGATCCCTAGATTAGAAATGAGTCGAGTCAAGATTTAAATGTTGAATACAGATTTGTATTCTTTTACATGTTTTAGATTACAATTCATGTTATATGCTATGCTTGTGTACATGATTTATGACATTGCATGCATTCATGTTTTATACTGGGATATGTTCTCACCGGAGTTATCCGGCTGTTGTCGTGTCTGTATGTGTGCATGGCAACAGGTGGGGCAGGATCAGGGTCACGACGAGGAAGAGAGAGTTGATAGCGTGGTGATGCCGGGTGTAGCAGCAGATTACTAGTAGTTTCTGTTTAGATCTGAACTACTTGTATTTGAGATTCGAACCTTAGTTGTATGATTGTACTAGACAGATTTGTATGTATATGATGTTGTTTAATTATTATATCAAGACATGTTATGCTTTAGTTATACATTTAAATTAATGTTAAAAGCAAAATTTTGACTCACATTTTCGAACAAAGATCCAATTAAATCCCAAAAGAATTGAGTTAGAACCCGGGTCCCCACAATTGCTGGCGCCAGAGCGGTGAAGATCGACCGCCCGAGCACCAGTGTCCCTGAAAAGTACGTTGCGGGCAGAAGACTTGGCGCCCGGGCGGTAGTTTGGGACCGCCCGAGCGCCAAAGGAGCAAAGCTTAGTGCTTGAGCCGAGAGGGCCGCGCTCGAGCGGTACATTATTACCGCCCGAGCACCGACCAAGATGCAAGAAAAATAAGCCACGTCTCAAATACATGCAAGTGGAAATATATATACATGTTACCTTTCAGAATTCATTAAGAACGAAAAGAGAGAAGCTCGACAGGTTCTGCGAAAATCCTTACGCCTTTTTATTTCAATCCGTCCGTTAGATTTTAAATCCAACTTTGGTACCTTTCAGACTACTACGAGACGTAAGTTTTACTACGTTTTGACATGTTTTGAAAATATGATGTTGTTAGAATTGAATACACGTCATATATGTTGTTCTTGACATGTTAGACATCGTTGAATCGAAGTCAGATTAAGAAACGGACTAAATATGGAATTGTTATGAATTTCAGAATGAAACTGACTGAAAAGTGATATCAGATTTGTACAGTGGTTGATTGTAAATGTTTGGAAATTGATATAGACTGATATAGTATTATCAGTATCGCAAGATTTTACTGTTGTACTGTCAGAATTTGATAAAACAGAGATGTTGTGATTTGACTAGATTATTGATACAGAATATATTGATATTGTCATTGCCAGATTGAACAGTGACAGACTTTGAATCAAGACTTTGATTGTATCAGATTGACAGCAAGAAAGGTATAAATAAATGTTGATTCGGGATTGCACAACTCGAGTTAGGTTTGACTTGAGTTTCCCTAAATCACATACTTTATTTTATTGCATTGATATTTGCAGATTATCAGATTGATATGTTAATGTATTGACTTAGAACAGAGTCAGAGTCCGAGTCTAGGGCAGACAGCCTAGCTAGGGCAGAACCGCCGAGTCTTTCTCAGAACCGATAAGACTCTAGACTTACGGTGTATCGAAGAGCCTTAGCTGTAGATCGACGTCTATCTCAGACACTCGATACAGCATACCAAAGTCTAAATTAGATTGGGATCCCTAGATTTGAGATAAGATAAGATTAGATCACGAGTCATCGATTCATGTAGTCAGACTAGATACATGTTTTGATGTTTGTTATGCTTTTATATATGTTTTATATGATCGCATTTAATACATTGTTTATACTGGGATATTTATATCTCACCGGAGTTATCCGGCTGTTGTCTTGTTTGTATGTGTGCATGACAACAGGTGGGACAGGTACAGGGTCACAGAGATGAAGACAGACCGAGATTAGAGTGGTGATACCGGACTTGGATTAGAGCTAGGGTTTGGAACACTTGATAGTAGTTGTTAAACCTGAGTATGTATGATTGCATATTTTATCAGAGTTATACTTTTATACTGATATGTATAGGAGTTTGATTCCATTACCTTCCGCATTTTTAAAAAAAAAATTTAGACCCTGTTTATTATAATTGATTAATTAGTCCCAATCACGATTAAAGAAAATGATTAGCGTCCGGGTCCCCACAGTTTGAAGTATCATCGGTTATATGACAAGCTATAAAATGTGCCATCTTAGAGAATCTATCCACAACAACAAAGATAGAATCCCTCCCCTTCTTAGTACTAGGCAACCCCAAAATAAAGTCCATTGAAATGTCAATCCTAGTTCTTTTTAAGAATAGCACGCAAAAGTGTTCCCAAAGTTCTATCGACAACTTCAGTTTGTCCATCCGTTTGAGGACGACAAATAGTAGAAAACAACAATTTTGTGCCAAGTTTAGCCCATAAAGTCTTCCAAAAGTAACTCAAGAATTTAACATCGCGACCAGAAACAATAGTCCTAGGCATGCCATGCAACCTAACGACTTCTCTAAAAAACAAATCCTCAATGTTTGAAACATCATCGGTTTTATGACAAGCTATAAAATGTGCCATCTTAGAGAATCACTCCCCTTCTTAGTCCTAGGCAACCCCAAAATAATGTGCATAGAAATGTCAATCCAAGTTCTTTTTAAGAATAGCACGCAAAAGTGTTCCCAAAGTTCTAGTGACAACATCAGTTTGTCCATCTGTTTGAGGATGATAAGTAGTAGAAAACAACAATTTTGTGCCAAGTTTAGCCCATAAAGTCTTCCAAAAGTAACTAAAGAATTTAACATCGCGACCAGAAACAATAGTCCTAGGCATGCCATGCAACCTAACGACTTCTCTAAAGAACAAATCCGCAATGTTTGAAGCATCATTGGTTTTATGACAAGCTATAAATGTGTCATCTTAGAGAATCAATCCACAACAACAAAAATAGAATCCCTCCCCTTCTTTTTTGTGGGGACCCGGGCTCTAATTCTTTTTCTTGGGATTAAATGGATCAATAATATAAAAGTGGGTCAAATTTTCGCTTTTTACATTACTCAAATGTAACTAAACAACATCAGTTCTTTATTTATTTTACAACATGCAAACGTAATATACAAACATAGGATACAACATTTCTTGTTTTAATCCATCCTCTGTAACTAGTAGTGAAATACAGTACAAGATAAAAGTAACTCTACTAGTCCATCTGCTAGGCCTGTGATCACCACGCTATGTCCATCGCTCATCTCTGTCGTGACCCAGATCCTGCCCCACCTGTTGTTATGCACACATACAGACATAACAACAGCCGGAAAACCGGTGAGAACAAATCCCAGTATAAACATGTATACATGCAATACAACAATCTAAAACATGAAACATGCTAATATGAATGTCATTCATATATAATCATGCAATGCGAGTCTAATCATGTCTAGATGCGACTCGACTAAAACTCTAGGGATCCCGTTGTGAATAAGACGTCACTGGCTGTCACCTACCCTACCAATCGAGGTGCTGTACGTCTTATTCCTAGACTTCGGCCTGATCTGTATCCGCGTCTACAATAGGGGCGGTGATCTTCCCCTAAGCTGAGATATCGCCGAACATCTAGTAGTCTGCCTGATCTCCAGACTGCCCTATCTTAATGCATGAATACAAAATCTGTAAACAAGCATAATGCAATGCTACATGATCTGTAAACAAAGCATAGCAAGATCTGCATACAAGTTCTATAAACCAATCTATAACAATCATAATCATATCAAGGTATGAACAATAAAACAAGTATGTGATTTTGGTTGGGAAACTCAAATGTGATCTCATTTGAGTCGTGATTCCCCAAACAAAACATGTACTATACCTTTCGTCGTAGAATCGCTGTCACGGTCGTCAATACGAATCTGAAATGGAAATGTGGATACGCACTCTATCAATTTCTAATCTAAATCAACACATAACCAAGTCACTACGTGATCTCAATAAAATCTGACGGCATAACGATGTAATTTTCTATACCAGGCAATTCAATTCTCAACAGATATCAGCATTATCTTATTCTCAATCACAATCCAATACAATATTCATCCAAACACAATAATTCTATCCCAACAATTCATAAATCATACTAAAATTCATAGGAAATGCATATGATATCCTTTCTTTGATCCGTCTACAAATATATCATGCTCAATACGCCAAGAACACAATATAATTATCATATTCTCATTTCCTAAACATCTGAATTTCGAAACTTACTGAAATTACATAAAACTTACATCACTTTATAGCCAATACCGAGAGGAGCTCAAAACCGAAGTCGGATTTGAATTTGGATAAGTAATTCTTGCAAAATCACAATTTGAAAGTTGAAAAGGAGTTGAAAGCCTTCTTCTGAAATTCTCGTCGATTCCTGTTGCTGAATGAAGAATTCGTGCCACTTCTATATATACATTGCATGGTTTAAGACACATGGCAAATCCTTTGAGATACACGCCTCTCGCTCGGGCGGTCAAAAGTTACCGCCCGGGCGAGTAATGCTCGGCCCTCGCCCAATCCAACAGCCTCGCTCGGGCGGTCAAAAACATCCGCCCGGGCGAGTGACTCTCGACCCTCTTCTCCGAGGCAGTCTCGCTCGGGCGGTCAAAAATGTCCGCCCGGGCGAGTCACTTTCGCCCCACACTATTTTTATCTCAATTTAATCTTAAGATAACCTGGTTATAATCATGTCACTCAAACTTGATAATCTCAAACTAACATGTTATAAAATCTTGGGCATTACATTTCTCCCCCTCTAAGATATAAGTTCGTCCTCGAACTCGCAGGTAAATTATCAAATATCCATGACAAGTAATATAGTCAATACTGAAGAGTTACTTACATCATATAAATAGCTCAGGGTGTTTCTGTCGCATAATTGCTTCCGTCTCCCACGTCGCTTCTTCGATGCCATGACGACTCCATTGAACTTTCACAAGTGGAATAATCTTCGTTCTGAGCCTCTTTTCTTTCCGATCAAGGATCTGTATCGGTTGTTCCACATAGCTCAATGTCTGATCAAGTTCATCTTCGTCAGGTTGAATGACATGAGAAACATCTGGCATATACTTACGCAACATCGATACATGAAAGACATCATGTATCCCGGATAGAGAAGGAGGAAGTGCAAGTCGATAAGCTCGATCGCCAATCTTCTCAAGAATCTCGTAAGGACCAATGTATCGAGGAGATAGTTTCCCGCGTTTGCCAAATCGAACAACGCCTCTGAATGGGGAAATCTTCAAGAATACTCTATCTCCCGCCTCAAATACTAACGGTCTACGTCTGATATTGGCGTACTTTGCTTGTCGATCTTGTGCTGTCTTCATCCTCTTCTGAATGAGTTTCACCTTCTCTGTCATGTCACGAATCATATCTGGCCCAAGTTCTGGTACCTCTGAAACGTCATCCCAGTATAGCGGAGATCTGCACTTCTTGCCATACAAAGCTTCAAACGGTGCCATCTCGATACTCGTCTGATAGCTATTATTGTAAGAAAATTCGCAAAGAGGTAGGGAATCTTGCCAACTAGTGCCAAAATCTAGCACAACGGCTCTCAACATATCCTCTAATGTCTGGATAGTCCGTTCTGACTGTCCGTCGGTCTGAGGATGATAAGCAGTACTCAGGTGTAATGTCGTACCTAAGGCCTGCTGTAAACTGTGCCAGAAGTGTGAGGTGTGAAAGCGGACCGGTTACGGTGGCCGGAAACGCAACGGAAGCACAAAATCAAATTTTTAAGACAAAAATTTCGGCCACCCCTAGGACTTGTGCAATATTTACAAAAACAAAAACACCATACATAGGATGTTAGAAATATATACCTATCAACTTTTAAAGTTGATGTTTGGCTCCAACTTTGTTGTCAAACAACAAAGCTCTTCAAGGCATGAAGATCTACAAGCTCCTCCTCCAAATCCTTGAAACTTTCCTTCAAATTAGGCCCACCACCAACTAGGTAGATCCCCTCACAATTTGCACTAGAAAAATGTGAGGATTTTTCAAAGAGAAGTGTGTGTGTTCTTAAACAATTCAAGAACACAAAAAGGAAGGAAAAATTGGAGAGAAAAATATGGTGAGGTTTCGGCCAACTCCATGTAGAGAAGAGGGAGAATGAATTAATTTTCTTGTCTTGGTGTTGCAAAAAGCAAAAGTAAAAAAGTTGCATGCCATGCAATTTTTTATTCAAAAGTAATCTCCACCTCTTCACCTCCCATGCATGTATATAATATAGTTTTTAATCAAATTAAAAACTTTGGACTAAATTTAATTATCTCAAACATATTTGAGACTAATTAAACATTACTTGAATTTACCCAAGTCCCACTAGTTAAATAATTATTTTAATTGAGCTTTACAAGACTCAATATTATTTAATTAATCCAACACTTGAATTAATTTAATTATTTGGGCTCTACTAGGCCCACTAGTGTTTAATTAATTCAACACTTGAATTAATTTATTTAGTCCATAATAATGTCTATGAAAATCACAATTTTCAATTACATTATTCACTTGGCCAAATTTTAATTTAGGAACACTTCCATAAATCAAAATTTACATTTCTCTCATAGAAGTCATACTTCTATTTTTCTTTACACTTATAAACTCATTTATAAGTTGTTCAACACATTGAACTATTTTCTCCTTTATAGAAGTCATACTTCTAATTTTCCTTTACGCTTATAAACTCCTTTATAAGCCGTTCAACACATTGAACTATTTTACTTCTCATCGGGATTTACAAAGCTAGTACTTGTGTGGCCCTCAATGGTTCATTGATACAACTAGCCGTGGGTTCACATCTCTATGTGATTCGGACTAAACATGTCCTTATTCGAGCATACCCCAATTGCTCCATTCTTACTTATCAACTCCTTGATAGCAAGAACGTCAGAACTCAAGTCTGATAGTACCCAACCAATCACGTTAAACGCCTAGCAGCATCGCTTACGTGATTCCCTAGGTATCACATGATAGTGCCTGCAAGAACCATTCAATTATGGTTAGCGTACAGTACGGTCCCTTCAACTCATATATCCCGATCGATTCGACAACCATTGGTATATCGAGAGTTGTCCAAGAATCGATACTATGTGTCATGTCGTAGTTGCATCGATGGTGTAATCTATGAAACACCTTTCATAATTACAACCATACTCTGGCCAGAGATTTCGATCTACATACACATGATAACACATAGGATATCCATACCCGAAGGTAAGCGGTGAATCCCCGACTACAATGCATCGACTCCTATGTGTTTCGACAGAACACCCAACCTTGCCACCTGATGACCCCATGAGAGTCGGTAAACAAGTCAAAGTGTAATTCTAGCACATAGAGTCTCAATGTTGTCCCGGGTCATAAGGACTAATTCTGTACAACCATAAACCAGGACTTTTCCACTCGATAAGTGAGAACCACTTGGAAAGTCCTTTTATGGAGGGTTGTTCAGTGCACTCTACAAGGAGCACCTATCTGCATGTTCGGACATCACAATGTCCCCTACCAATGAAACATGGTACTCACATCGCAGATACTAGTCTCTAACTCGAGCGGCCTATATCCTTCTTAGTGGCGGCTGAATCGACTAGGAACTGTTTAGAATATACAGTATTACAAATATGAGTTTCATGATACTCATCATATGAGCATCCCATATTCTTTCTACTATTTGCATTTTCAAGGGCTTTATCTATGCAGCTAGCATGGGTATACAGATAAAGATTTGCCAAAATAATAATTTCAAATATTATTAAAATAAAGACTGCTTATACATAGAGTTTCATTGTGAACACTCGGCCAACACTTGGCTCGACGTGCACCTACTCTAACAATCTCCCACTTGCACTAGAGCCAACTACCTATATGCATAAAACCCATTGATTCGCGATGCTTGTCGAACAATGGTCCAGGTAAAGGCTTAGCTAGTGGATCAACAACATAATCTGCGGAGCCGACTTTGTCAATAGACACTACTCTTCTTTCCACAATCTCTCCGAGGATGTGGTACTTTCTCAATACGAGTTTGGATTTCTGATGAGACCTTGTCTCCTTTGCTTGAGCTAAAGCTCCCGTGTTGTCACACAACACCGGGACAGGAGCAACTTCATTAGGAATGACGTCCAACTCTTAGACGAAATTCCTTATCCAAACAGCCTCTCTTGCTGCATCTGATGCAGCAATGTATTCGGCCTCTGTGCTGGAATCCGCAATATTGTCATGCTTGGAACTCTTCCAAGAGACAGCAGCACCATTGAGCATGAATACAAACCTAGAGGTTGACTTCGATTTATCGATATCGCTTTGGAAGCTAGAGTCGGTATAGCCTTCCAATTTCAGTTCTCTATCCCCATAGACCAAGAACAACTTATTGGTCCTTCTCAACAACTTGAGGATGTCTTTCACAGCTTTATGGTGTGGAAGACCGGGGTTCGATTGATATCTCTTCACTACACATAGTGAAAACGCCACGTCAGGACGTGTAGATATCATCCCATACATGATGCTACCATTTGCCGAAGCATACGGAATGCGTGTCATCGCCACTATCTCTGCATCTGTCTTGGGAGACAGACTTGGATAGGGACACGCCATGACACACTGGTAGACGTCCTCTCATGGACTCATCCATCGAGAACCGCTTCACGATGGTATCAATGTATGTGGACTAGGTGAGACCAAGCCATCTTTTCGATCTATCTCAATAGATCTGTATCCCAATACAAAAGATGCTTCACCCAAGTCCTGCATCGAGAACTCACTCGCTAATCATATCTTAGTTGATTGCAACATTCCTACATCATTCCCAATGAGTAGAATGTCATCAACATAAAATATCGGGAATGTCACAACACTCCCACTGACCTTCTTATACACACAGGGTCCCTCATGATTCTTAGTAAATCAAACTCTTTGATCGTACTATCGAATCTGAGGTTCCAACTCCTAGATGCCTTCTTTAGACCATAAATAGATCTCTGAAGTTTGCATACCATATGCTCACTTCCGACAGATGTAAACCCTTCAGGTTGAGACATGTAAAACACTTTCTTAAAATCCATATTAAGAAAGACTTGTCTTAACATCCATCTGCCATATCTCATAGTCATACCATGCAGCTATGGCTAGCAAAATCCTTATGGACTTGAACATTGCGACTGGGAAAAGGTTTCTTCAAAGTCAACTCCTTGTCTTTGAGTGTATCCTTTTGCCACCAATCGCGCCTTGAAGGTCAATACCTTCCCATCCGCCCCAAGTCCCTGTGGGAACAGTTCCCTCAGGTGGATCCACAAGATCCAACACTTGGTTCGAATGCATGGAATTCAACTCAGATTCCATTGCTTCAAGCCACTTGGATGAATCGGCATCAGATAACGCTTCCTTGAAGGTCCTTGGATCACATCCATGGTAAGGCTCATCATGGCTTTCTTCAAGAAGCTGACCATACCTCATAGGTGGTCTCGAGACTCTCTCGTATCTGCTAGGAGCTTGTATCTCCTCTCTTGGCTCATCGGGTGTGGGTTCTATAATTGTGGGTTTCTCTCGAACCTCTTCGAGTTCTATCATCTGCCTTTTCTATCCAATAGAAAATCCCTTTCCAAAAAGGTTGCATTCCTAGAAACAAACACCTTTGTTTCTTGGGGATGATAGAAATAATATCCAACTTAATTCCTTGGATATTCCACAAAGTAACATAAAATGGATCAACAATCCAATTTATCTCCCACTACCTGCTTCACATAAGCAGGGCTCCCCATATTCTAAGATAAGAATATTTGGGAGGCTTATCCATCCATATCTCATATGGTATCTGCCTTTGAATGGACATTTAGTAGAATATCTTTTACTTTTAAGTTATAGAGATCGTTTTTCAAGTTCTCAAGTACCAATTAAACATTCATTCTTGTAAATGTTGCAAACACCTTTGCTAAATAAACAAGAATATCCATTTTTATCACAATAGAAATGGAAGCAATGTTTTACACCAAACAGGTACAAACAAAACATCTCTTAAAATTAACTTAAAGTCATTGTTCAACAATAAGTAAACATTCTTAATAGCCTTGGCAGCAACTCTTGCTCCATTGCCCATCCTCAAGAAGGTCACACCTTCCTTAAGCTTCCTACTTCTTCCCATCACCTGTAACCCATTACAGAGATGTGAGTCACAACCGGTATCTAATACCCAAGAAGTAGAGTTAATTAAAATGTTTACTTAAATTTAGAACATACCGTTTCCAGAACACTTCTGGGCAAGATATTCTTTGCAATTACGCCTCCAATGTCCAGGCTTCTTGCAGTGATGACATACATCATTAGTCTTGTCAGCCTTAACTGGTCTGGCTGCCTCAACAGGGTTCGGAGATTGCCTCAACAAGGGCACGTTCTTCTCGGGACGTTTGAAAGAACTCTTCTTTCCCTTCCCATGTGGATCAATCTTCGTACCAGATGAAGAACCCACATAAAGAACCAACTTCTCTTTCTTGATGGTGGATTCAAACGTAACAAGCATGTTCACCAACTCCTCAAGGGTCGGTTCCATCTTGTTCATGTTGAAATTCACCACAAAAGGATCAAATGAGCTAGGCAGTGATAACAGCAACACGTCGGTGGTCAACTCCGAAGGCAAGATCAGATCCATGCCAACGAGCTTGTCCACGAGCCCGATCACCTTTAGGCCATGCTCATGGACCGAGGTCCCATCTCGCATGCGCAAAGTGATCAGCTCCTTGACGGTAGCATGCCTAAGAGGACGCGTTTGCTCTCCAAAGAGCTCTTTGAGATGCAAATGAATGTCAGCAGCACTCTTTGCACCCTCAAAACGCCTCTGTAGCTTATCGTTCATAGAAGTCAGCATATAACACCTGGCTATCAAGTCATGGTCACACCATTCCTTGTAAGCCTGCAATTCCTCAGGATTGCAGTCAGTCGGAGCCTCAACAGGGGGCGACTGAGTTAGTGTATATGTTACCCTTTCCGAATTTAAGACTATTTTCAAATTTCTTAGCCAAGTGAGGTAATTAGGTCCAGTTAATATGTGTTTGTCGAGTATTACGGATATCGAATTGCGCATTGAAGACATTGTCGATTTGTACTGAAAAGTAAAAACAGATAAATGTTGATGACTATTTTAAATATTTAGTAAGATATGAAGTTTGGACTTATACTTCATAAATATTTGCTCCCACTGTTTTGACATCTTTCACTACCCTCTAGTGAAAACGGGAAACTCCTTTCCTCAGTAGGTACGTAAGGTCCAATTAGCGAATTATGATCCCGATTATACAGCCAATCACAATTCCTAAAAGGTAGTTTCCAATTGCATCACAATGCAACCCTCTACGTAAACTTTCGTCTCACGTTTGATTAGGACCCATTATAGACGTCGTTCATCTTTACGTGTCAAGCCTTACCCATCGATGTTGAACCTTAATGGACGGTCGCCATGAGTTCCCTCAATAATATGAGCCGAAATCATGGGAGTTCCACGTAGTTCACATCACTATGTCAATGGATGTCACAGCTTTCCGGCACTCAGGGCCCCCCCAATAATATGAGCCGAGCCCCGAGTACGGGTAGCATTCATCATGCACCCATTGTCGATGGAAGACAAGGAAATTATAAACAAATTTATAATTCCTCTTTTCGGGCTTGATATTTATTTTGAATCTTATTCAAAATGAGGGTTTTTAATTTTGAAAGGTCTCATCATTAATTTTATTTTAAAAGCTCGCCATGTTTGATCGTATGTTTGCCGGATTCATGCAACTTTGTTATTATAATAATAATAATGCACATACTCATTATTTATAACATATCATGCATATATTATAAATAGAAAACAGTACAAGGATGATCAATCGCCCCAAGTACTAATGGCCCGTGTGAGCCAAACACGGGCCTAGGTCCAATCCTAGGGTAAATGCATGGGATGCAATGCAACTATACTATTACATTAGCATCCAATATTACATGTCTTCGATCTTCATAATCACCAAGGCCACCATCTTCCAATCTTGATCTTCCCCTATTCTAATATTTACAAATAAATATCCATGGCACATAGGGATACATCTCATGGGGTGGGAACGGGCCATAAACCAAGCCCACTTTAAAAATTGATAATTATTACAATCATACAACACAAATATCCTAGCATACACCTAGCAAATTGGGCTTGGGCTTTTGATCATCTTTCATGCATAATATCACATATACACCATCAATTATTATCACTATAATTAATTGATCCAATATTATATATCTTGATCCAATCACTAACCGCCACAATTATAAATTAAATTAACAAAGTATACAAACACCTTTGTCTACTTTCAAATTAATTTATTTATAATCGAATTTCTTGTAAATAACCATTTACTATAAACAATTGAAGTCCTACTTCAATTATTTATTTTATGAGAAAATATGTGCAACAATTGTAAATTTAAACTTAAGGGCCCAAAACCCATTTTTCACCAAAAATACTTAGGCCCATTTAAATTTCACAAATAATGTTGTCCATCCAATGGCCCAACATCTCAAGGCCCATGACACTAAGATTGTCCAAAACACTTTTGGAAACCCTAGCCGTCATCGCCGTCGCCGGAGCTCCGTCGCCGGATTCCGGCAACCAAAAAAAATTTTTTTTTTTATTAAAAACTGCACATTTCGGGCAGCCCCTTGGGCTGCCCCTCGGCTGCCCGAAATTTTCGGGCAGCCCCTTTCGGGCAGCCCCTCGGCTGCCCGGAAAACATTTTTTTTTTTTTGTTTTGCTAAAATTTCGGCCTTCACATTTTATTGCACCAAAAAATCTCAAACGGTTAGAAATCGATCTCAACATAATATAACGTAAATATTACACAAAATCCGTAACCTTAGCTCGGATACCACTTGAAAGCGGACCGGTTACGGTGGCCGGAAGCGCAACGGAAGCAAAAAATCAAATTTTTAAGACAAAAATTTCGGCCACCCCTTGGACTTGTGCAATATTTACAAAAACAAAAACACCATACATAGGATGTTAGAAATATATACATATCAACTTTTAAAGTTGATGTTTGGCTCCAACTTTGTTGTCAAACAACAAAGCTCTTCAAGGCATGAAGATCTACAAGCTCCTCCTCCAAATCCTTGAAACTTTCCTTCAAATTAGGCCCACCACCAACTAGGTAGATCCCCTCACAATTTGCACTAGAAAAATGTGAGGATTTTTCAAAGAGAAGTGTGTGTGTTCTTAAACAATTCAAGAACACAAAAAGGAAGGAAAAATTGGAGAGAAAAATATGGTGAGGTTTCGGCCAACTCCATGTAGAGAAGAGGGAGAATGAATTAATTTTCTTGTCTTGGTGTTGCAAAAAGCAAAAGTAAAAAAGTTGCATGCCATGCAATTTTTTATTCAAAAGTAATCTCCACCTCTCCACCTCCCATGCATGTATATAATATAGTTTTTAATCAAATTAAAAACTTTGGACTAAATTTAATTATCTCAAACATATTTGAGACTAATTAAACATTACTTGAATTTACCCAAGTCCCACTAGTTAAATAATTATTTTAATTGAGCTCTACAAGACTCAATATTATTTAATTAATCCAACACTTGAATTAATTTAATTATTTGGGCTCTACTAGGCCCACTAGTGTTTAATTAATTCAACACTTGAATTAATTTATTTAGTCCATAATAATGTCTATGAAAATCACAATTTTCAATTACATTATTCACTTGGCCAAATTTTAATTTAGGAACACTTCCATAAATCAAAATTTACATTTCTCTCATAGAAGTCATACTTCTATTTTTCTTTACACTTATAAACTCATTTATAAGTTGTTCAACACATTGAACTATTTTCTCCTTTATAGAAGTCATACTTCTAATTTTCCTTTACGCTTATAAACTCCTTTATAAGCCGTTCAACACATTGAACTATTTTACTTCTCATCGGGATTTACAAAGCTAGTACTTGTGTGGCCCTCAATGGTTCATTGATACAACTAGCCGTGGGTTCACATCTCTATGTGATTCGGACTAAACATGTCCTTATTCGAGCATACCCCAATTGCTCCATTCTTACTTATCAACTCCTTGATAGCAAGAACGTCAGAACTCAAGTCTGATAGTACCCAACCAATCACGTTAAACGCCTAGCAGCATCGCTTACGTGATTCTCTAGGTATCACATGATAGTGCCTGCAAGAACCATTCAATTATGGTTAGCGTACAGTACGGTCCCTTCAACTCATATATCCCGATCGATTCGACAACCATTGGTATATCGAGAGTTGTCCAAGAATCGATACTATGTGTCATGTCGTAGTTGCATCGATGGTGTAATCTATGAAACACCTTTCATAATTACAACCATACTCTGGCCAGAGATTTCGATCTACATACACATGATAACACATAGGATATCCATACCCGAAGGTAAGCGGTGAATCCCCGACTACAATGCATCGACTCCTATGTGTTTCGACAGAACACCCAACCTTGCCACCTGATGACCCCATGAGAGTCGGTAAACAAGTCAAAGTGTAATTCTAGCACATAGAGTCTCAATGTTGTCCCGGGTCATAAGGACTAATTCTGTACAACCATAAACCAGGACTTTTCCACTCGATAAGTGAGAACCACTTGGAAAGTCCTTTTATGGAGGGTTGTTCAGTGCACTCTACAAGGAGCACCTATCTGCATGTTCGGACATCACAATGTCCCCTACCAATGAAACATGGTACTCACATCGCAGATACTAGTCTCTAACTCGAGCGGCCTATATCCTTCTTAGTGGCGGCTGAATCGACTAGGAACTGTTTAGAATATACAGTATTAGAAATATGAGTTTCATGATACTCATCATATGAGCATCCCATATTCTTTCTACTATTTGCATATTCAAGGGCTTTATCTATGCAGCTAGCATGGGTATACAGATAAAGATTTGCCAAAATAATAATTTCAAATATTATTAAAATAAAGACTGCTTATACATAGAGTTTCATTGTGAACACTCGGCCAACACTTGGCTCGACGTGCACCTACTCTAACAAGGTGAATCGTGGATCACGGTCTGATACAATAGACTTCGGCACTCCATGCAATCTGACTACCTCTCGAATATAAATCTCCGCCATCTGATCTTGTCTATGCGTCATTCTGTATGGAATGAAACAAGCAGATTTGGTCAATCTGTCAATAATAATTCAAATCGCATCGCAGCCTCTGGATGTTCGAGGTAACTTCGTCACAAAATCCATGGAAATGTGGTCCCATTTCCATTCTGGAATAGATAAGCTCTGAAGTAAACCTCCCGGCTTCTTCCTCTCGGCTTTCACCTGTTGGCAGTTCAAGCATTTAGACACATACTCTGCGATGTCTGACTTCATCTGTTTCCACCAGAACTGTGTCTTTAAATCATTGTACATCTTCCTGCCACCAGGATGAATGCTGAACCGACTGCAGTGTGCTTTGGACATAATCTGATGTTTCAAATCTGGAACATCTGGCACTACAAGACGGTTATTGACGTACAACACATGATCACGTACCTGATATTCTGATACATGCCCTGATCTGACCATTTGGATCGATTTTTGTACATTTTGATCGGTTCGTTGAGCTTCTTTAATCCTCCTGATCAAGTCCGGCTCAACTTGAATAGCAGTAAGTCGTAGTGGCTTCTTATCTGTATCAAATGCTAATCCAGAACAACAGCAACTTTCAACTAACTTTGTAACACCTATCGTCGATAAGGACAAGGCACATACCTTCCGACTCAAGGCATCTGCTGCTGCATTTGACTTTCCTGGATAATATTTGATTTCACAGTCAAAGTCTTTTAGCAGATCAAGCCATCTACGCTGCCTCATATTCAATTCTGATTGAGAGAATAGGTACTTTAGGCTCTTGTGATCGGAGAATATTTCAAATTTCTCGCCGTAGAGATAATGACGCCAAATCTTTAATGCAAATACGATAGCTGCCAATTCCAGATCATGAATGGGGTATCGAACTTCATGTGGCTTCAATTGTCTCGAGGCGTATGCGATCACATGGCCTCGCTGCATAAGAACGCATCCCAAACCTCTATGAGAAGCATCACAATATACAACGAAATCACCCGTACCTGAAGGTATCGTCAGTACTGGAGCACTAGTCAGCCTTTTCTTCAATTCCATGAAGCTAGACTCGCACTCCTCTGACCAAACAAATGGTGCATTATTTTGCGTCAATTGCGTTATTGGCTTTGCAATACTGGAGAAATCTTTGATAAATCTTCTGTAGTATCCGGCTAAGCCCATGAAACTGCGGATTTCTGGTACAGAAGTCGGTCTCGACCAACTGATCACAGCTTCCACTTTACTTGGATCTACAGAAATACCATCTCCAGAAATGATATGCCCCAAGAATACAACTCGATTCAACCAAAACTCACACTTTGACAATTTAGCATACAGTCGCTCGTTTCTCAACGTCTGCAAAACAATTTTGAGATGCTCTGCATGCTCATTTCTATTTTTCGAATACACCAAAATGTCATCAATGAAGACAATCACAAATTCATCTAAATACCTCTGAAACACTTGGTTCATCAAGCCCATAAATACCGCAGGAGCATTGGTTAAACCAAAAGGCATGACAATAAATTCATAATGTCCATACCTGGTTCGAAATGCTGTCTTCGGTATATCTACATCTCGAACTCTGAGCTGATGATATCCAGAACGCAAATCAATCTTCGAATACACGGAGGATCCCTGCAACTGATCAAATAAATCATCAATTCTAGGCAAAGGATATTTATTCTTGATCGTTGCCTTGTTCAGCTGCCGGTAGTCGATACACAATCGCATCGAACCATCTTTCTTCCGCACAAACAGCACCGGAGCGCCCCAAGGAGATACACTAGGTCTGATATATCCCTTGGCCAGAAGATCTTCTAATTGTGCTTTTAATTCTTTTAGTTCAATGGGTGCCATCCTATACGGGGCTCTCGAAATAGGGACGGTACCTGGTGTAAGATCAATACTAAAGTCTACCTCACGAACCGGAGGTAATCCTGGGATCTCGTCTGGAAAAATATCAGCAAATTCCCGCACTACTGGTATATCTGCCAATGTCGGGCTCGACTTCTGCATGTCTACAGCATAAATAAAGAAACCATCTGCTCCTTTTTGCAATAATCTGTTCATAGTAAGAGCCGAAATCAAGGGAATCCGAGATCTGGAACCCTTCCCGTAGAATTTCCACTCGTCTGTCATCTCGGGTCTGAATCTGACAATCTTGTGGAAACAATCCACGGTAGCTCTGTACTTTGTTAGCATGTCAATACCGACTATACAATCAAAATCAGCTAGACCCAATACTATACAGTCTAGGTCAATTTCATGCCCCTCAAACTGTAGAATGCAATGTCTAACCGTAGTTATAGATATCAATCCACTTCCCAACGGAGAATTAATAGACACAACATCTAGCAAAGACTCAACAGACAAAAAATGCAACAATGCAAATCGCTCTGAAATGAATGTATGCGATGCACCTGTATCTATCAAGATATAAGCAGGATAACCATAAAGAGAGCAGTTACCTGCTATAACATCATCTGGTGCATCTTGTGCTTGCTCTTCTGTCAATGCAAACACTTGGGCCTGTTGCCTCGGAGGTTGAGTCACTGTCTGACTACCACGACCTCTGGGTTGAGTCGGTGCTGGTGGAGGCTGAAAAGAGTGAACCGATGATGCCTGCCGCTCAAACTGAGGTACTGGCCCGGATGCTCTTCCACTCTGGCCTTGCTGTACACTCCTCTGGGGACAGACTTTGGCAAAATGCCCCGGTTGCCTACAAATGTTACATCGGCCTGTAACTCCCTGGCACTGTTCAGTTGCATGCCTACCTCCACAATTATTGCAATATACACCTGAAGTCCTTGAACTTTGATCAAAACCACTCTGTCTTGATCCGCTGGAGCTCGACGAACTGCTCCCTGGTCTTTTAAACTGTTTCCCCTTCGCCTTCAGCTGTTCTTTGCGTCCACTACTACTACCACCACTTTCGAATCGAGGAGGAGGAACTTGGGATGGAGGTAGTGGCGGTCTCGGACTCGGTGCAACATACGGAGCACTCCGTTGCCTAAGCAATCCTGCTTCAGCTCCTTTGGCACGATTCAATGCATCCGAGAAATTATCGGGTCTCCCAGTATTGACCAACGTAAAGATATCTGGATTCAGGCCGTTTATAAACTGATCTGCCATGGCCTCATCATTCCCTGAAACATGGGGTGCAAAACGAAGCAAAGAGGAAAATTTGGCAACGTACTCCTCAATGTTCAGTGGCCCTTGCCTCAGATTGGCAAATTCTGCACCTTTATCTTTACGGTAGGATATGGGAAAGAAACGCTGATAAAACTCGGTCTTAAATACCTTCCAAGTAATCTCGGTACCCCGCTGCTCTAAAGCTCTCCTAATGTTCAACCACCAATTCTTGGCTATATCTTGCAATTGATGGCCAATTAGCTTGATCCTCTTCTCATCACTGTACTCCAAAGAGTCGAATAGCATTTCGATATCCTCAAGCCAGCTTTCGCACTCGATGGCATTCTCGGTACCTTTTAAAGTGGGAGGTCGAAAGGATTGGAATCGCTTCAGCAACGTCTCCATAGGGGTCGCCGTAACATCCATAGGATCTCCGGATGTGCTCCCCTGTTCTGGCGCTGCGGGTCGTAGAGGTACGGCTGCTCTTCTAGGAGGCATATCTAAAAAACCAACGGATTAGTATACAAAATATACCACTGTCTCAGCCATCTTCTAGTCAGTTACCTCTGATCAAGAATCAGTTCTGATTCAGTCAATCACATGCTGAAAGAAATCAAACACAAACAACATGTAATAGGAAAGCAATAATCATGCTAGCACCTCATCAAGCAAGGAAGAAGACTCGATCTACCCCGCTCATTCTATCCTATCTCAGTCTACAGAATCTACTGCTCTGATACCACCTGTTGTGGGGACCCGGGCTCTAATTCTTTTTCTTGGGATTAAATGGATCAATAATATAAAAGTGGGTCAAATTTTCGCTTTTTACATTACTCAAATGTAACTAAACAACATCAGTTCTTTATTTATTTTACAACATGCAAACGTAATATACAAACATAGGATACAACATTTCTTGTTTTAATCCATCCTCTGTAACTAGTAGTGAAATACAGTACAAGATAAAAGTAACTCTACTAGTCCATCTGCTAGGCCCGTGATCACCACGCTATGTCCATCGCTCATCTCTGTCGTGACCCAGATCCTGCCCCACCTGTTGTTATACACACATACAGACATAACAACAGCCGGAAAACCGGTGAGAACAAATCTCAGTATAAACATGTATACATGCAATACAACAATCTAAAACATGAAACATGCTAATATGAATGTCATTCATATATAATCATGCAATGCGAGTCTAATCATGTCTAGATGCGACTCGACTAAAATTCTAGGGATCCCGTTGTGAATAAGACGTCACTGGCTGTCACCTACCCTACCAATCGAGGTGCTGTACGTCTTATTCCTAGACTTCGGCCTGATCTGTATCCGCATCTACAATAGGGGCGGTGATCTTCCCCTAAGCTGAGATATCGCCGAACATCTAGTAGTCTGCCTGATCTCCAGACTGCCCTATCTTAATGCATGAATACAAAATCTGTAAACAAGCATAATGCAATGCTACATGATCTGTAAACAAAGCATAGCAAGATCTGCATACAAGTTCTATAAACCAATCTATAACAATCATAATCATATCAAGGTATGAACAATAAAACAAGTATGTGATTTTGGTTGGGAAACTCAAATGTGATCTCATTTGAGTCGTGATTCCCCAAACAAAACATGTACTATACCTTTCGTCGTAGAATCGCTGTCACGGTCGTCAATACGAATCTGAAATGGAAATGTGGATACGCACTCTATCAATTTCTAATCTAAATCAACACATAACCAAGTCACTACGTGATCTCAATAAAATCTGACGGCATAACGACGTAATTTTCTATACCAGGCAATTCAATTCTCAACAGATATCAGCACTATCTTATTCTCAATCACAATCCAATACAATATTCATCCAAACACAATAATTCTATCCCAACAATTCATAAATCATACTAAAATTCATAGGAAATGCATATGATATCCTTTCTTTGATCCGTCTACAAATATATCATGCTCAATACGCCAAGAACACAATAAATTTCATATTCTCATTTCCTAAACATCTGAATTTCGAAACTTACTGAAATTACATAAAACTTACATCACTTTATAGCCAATACCGAGAGGAGCTCAAAACCGAAGTCGGATTTGAATTTGGATAAGTAATTCTTGCAAAATCACAATTTGAAAGTTGAAAAGGAGTTGAAAGCTTTCTTCTGAAATTCTCGTCGATTCCTGTTGCTGAATGAAGAATTCGTGCCACTTCTATATATACATTGCATGGTTTAAGACACATGGCAAATCCTTTGAGATACACGCCTCTCGCTCGGGCGGTCAAAAGTTACCGCCCGGGCGAGTAATGCTCGGCCCTCGCCCAATCCAACAGCCTCGCTCGGGCGGTCAAAAACATCCGCCCGGGCGAGTGACTCTCGACCCTCTTCTCCGAGGCAGTCACGCTCGGGCGGTCAAAAATGTCCGCCCGGGCGAGTCACTTTCGCCCCACACTATTTTTATCTCAATTTAATCTTAAGATAACCTGGTTATAATCATGTCACTCAAACTTGATAATCTCAAACTAACATGTTATAAAATCTTGGGCATTACATTTGTCCTAGGCGACCCCAAAATAAAATCCATAGAAATGTCAATCAAAGTTCTTTTTAAGAATAGCACGCAAAGGTGTTCCCAAATTTCTATTGACAACTTCAGTTTTAACATCCGTTTGAGGATGACTAGTAGTAGAAAACAACAATTTTGTGCCAAGTTTAGCCCATAAAGTCTACCAAAAGTAACTCGAGAATTTAACATCGCGACCAGAAACAATAGTCCTAGGCACGCCATGCAACCTAACGACTTCTCTAAAGAACAAATCCGCAATGTTTGAAGCATCATCGGTTTTATGACAAGCTATAAAATGTGCCATCTTAGAGAATCTATCCACAACAACAAAAATAGAATCCCTCCCCTTCTTAGGTCTAGGCAACCCCGAAATAAAGTCCACAGAAATGTCAATCTAAGTTCTGTTTAAGAATAGCACGCAAAAGTGTTCCCAAAGTTCTATGGACAACTTCAATTTGTCCATCCATTTGAAAATGACAAGTAGTAGAAAACAACAATTTTGTGCCAAGTTTAGCCCATAAAGTCTTCCAAAAGTAACTCAAGAATTTAACATCGCGACCAGAAACAATAGTTCTAGGCATGCCATGCAACCTAACGACTTCTCTAAAGAACAAATCTGCAACGTTTGAAGCATCATCGGTTTTATGACAAGCTATAAAATGTGCCATCTTAGAGAATCTATCCACAACAACAAAAATAGAATCCCTCCCCTTCTTAGTCCTAGGCAACCCCAAAATAAAGTCCATAGAAATGTCAATCCAAGTTCTTTTTAAGAATAGCACGCAAAAGTGTTCCCAAAGTTCAATTGACAACTTCAGTTTGTCCATCCGTTTGAAGATGACAAGTAGTAGAAAACAACAATTTTGTGCCAAGTTTAGCCCATAAAGTCTTCCAAAAGTAACTCAAGAATTTAACATCGCGACCAGAAACAATAGTCCTAGGCACGCCATGCAACCTAACGACTTCTCTAAAGAACAAATCCGCAATGTTTGAAGCATCATCGGTTTTATGACAAGCTATAAAATGTGCCATCTTAGAGAATCTATCCACAACAATAAAAATATAATCCCTCCCCTTCTTTGTCCTCGGCCACCCCAATATAAAGTCTATAGAAATGTCAATCCAAGTTCTTTTTAAGAATAGCACGCAAAATTGTTCCCAAAGTTCTATTGACAACTTCAGTTTTTCCATCCGTTTGAGGACAACAAGTAGTAGAAAACAACAATTTTGTGCCAAGTTTAGCCCATAAAGTCTTCCAAAAGTAACTCAAGAATTTAACATCGCGACCAGAAACAATAGTCCTAGGCATGCCATGCAACCTAACGACTTCTCTAAAAAACAAATCCTCAATGTTTGAAACATCATCGGTTTTATGACAAGCTATAAAATGTGCCATCTTAGAGAATCCCTCCCCTTCTTAATCCTAGGCAACCCCAAAATAAAGTCCATAGAAATGTCAATCCAAGTTCTTATTAAGAATAGCACGCAAAAGTGTTCCCAAAGTTCTAGTGACAACTTCAGTTTGTCCATCCGTTTGAGGATGACAAGTAGCAGAAAACAACAATTTTGTGCCAAGTTTAGCCCATAAAGTCTTCCAAAAGTAACTCAAGAATTTAACATCGCGACAAGAAACAATAGTCCTAGGCACGCCATGCAACCTAACGACTTCTCTAAAGAACAAATCCGCAATGTTTGAAGCATCATCGGTTTTATGACAAGTTATAAAATGTGCCATCTTAGAGAATCAATCCACAACAACAAAAATAGAATCCCTCCCCTTCTTAGTACTAGGCAACCCCAAAATAAAGTCCATAGAAATGTCAATCTAAGTTCTTTTTAAAAATAGCACGCAAAAGTGTTCCCAAAGTTCTAATGACAACTTCAGTTTGTCCATCTGTTTGAGGACGACAAGTAGTAGAAAACAACAATTTTGTGCCAAGTTTAGCCCATAAAGTCTTCCAAAAGTAACTCAAGAATTTAACATAGCGACCAGAAACAATAGTCATAGGCATGCCATGCAACCTAACGACTTCTCTAAAAAACAAATCCTCAATGTTTGAAACATTATCGGTTTTATGACAAGCTATAAAATGTGCCATCATAGAGAATCCCTCCCCTTCTTAGTCCTAGGCAACCCCAAAATAAAGTTCATAGAAATGTCAATCCAAGTTCTTTTTAAGAATAGCACGCAAAAGTGTTCCCAAAGTTCTATTGACAACTTCAGTTTGTCCATCCGTTTGAGGATGACTAGTAGTAGAAAACAACAATTTTGTGCCAAGTTTAGCCCATAAAGTCTTCCAAAAGTAACTAAAGAATTTAACATCGCGACCAGAAACAATAGTCCTAGGCATGCCATGCAACCTAACGACTTCTCTAAAGAACAAATCCGCAGTGTTTGTAGCATCATCGGTTTTATGACAAGCTATAAATGTGTCATCTAAGAGAATCTATCCACAACAACAAAAATAGAATCCCTCCCCTTCTTTGTCCTAGGCGTCCCCAAAATAAAGTCCATAGAAATGTCAATCTAAGTTCTGTTTAAGAATAGCACGGAAAAGTGTTCCCAAAGTTCTATTGACAACTTCAATTTGTCTATCCGTTTGAAAATGACAAGTAGTAGAAAACAACAATTTTGTGCCAAGTTTAGCCCATAAAGTCTTCCAAAAGTAACTCAAGAATTTAACATCACGACCAGAAACAATAGTTCTAGGCATGCCATGCAACCTAACGACTTCTCTAAAGAACAAATCCGCAATGTTTGAAGCATCATCGGTTTTATGACAAGCTATAAAATGTGCCATCTTAAATAATCTATCCACAACAACAAAAATAGAATCCCTCCCCTTCTTAGTTCTAGGCAACCCCAAAATAAAGTCCATAGAAATGTCAATCCAAGTTCTTTTTAAGAAAAGCACGCAAAAGTGTTCCCAAAGTTCTATTGACAACTTCAGTTTGTCCATCTGTTTGAGGATGACAAGTAGTAGAAAACAACAATTTTGTGCCAAGTTTAGCCCATAAAGTCTTCCAAAAGTAACTCAAGAATTTAACATCGCGACCAGAAACAATAATCCTAGGCACGCCGTGCAACCTAACGACTTCTCTAAAGAACAAATCCGCAATGTTTGAAGCATCATCGGTTTTATGACAAGCTATAAAATGTGTCATCTTAGAGAATCTATCCACAACAATAAAAATAGAATCCCTCTCCTTCTTAGTCCTAGGCCACCCCAAAATAAAGTCCATAGAAATGTCAATCCAAGTTCTTTTTAAGAATAGCACGCAAAAGTGTTCCCAAAGTTCTATTGACAACTTCAGTTTTTCCATCCGTTTGAGGACGACAAGTTGTAGAAAACAACAATTTTGTGCCAAGTTTAGCCCATAAAGTCTTCCAAAAGTAACTCAAGAATTTAACATCGCGACCAGAAACAATAGTCCTAGGCATGCCATGCAACCTAACGACTTCTCTAAAAAACAAATCCTCAATGTTTGAAACATCATCGGTTTTATGACAAGCTATAAAATGTGCCATCTTAGAGAATCCCTCCCCTTCTTAGTCCTAGCCAACCCCAAAATAAAGTCAATAAAAATGTCAATCCAAGTTCTTTGTAAGAATAGCACGCAAAAGTGTTCCCAAAGTTCTATTGACAACTTCAACTTGTCCATCCGTTTGAGGATGACAAGTAGTAGAAAACAACAATTTTGTGCCAAGTTTAGCCCATAAAGTCTTCCAAAAGTAAATAAAGAATTTAACATCGCGACCAGAAACAATAGTCCTAGGCATGCCATGCAACCTAACGACTTCTCTAAAGAACAAATCCGCAATGTTTGAAGCATCATCGGTTTTATGACAAGCTATAAATGTGCCATCTTAGAGAATCTATCCACAACAACAAAATAGAATCCCTCTCCTTCTTTGTCCTAGGCGACCCCAAAATAAAGTCCATAGAAATGTCAATCAAAGTTCTTTTTAAGAATAGCACGCAAAGTTGTTCCCAAAAGTCTATTGACAACTTCAGTTTTTCCATCCGTTTGAGGATGACAAGTAGTAGAAAACAACAATTTTGTGCCAAGTTTAGCCCATAAAGTCTTCCAAAAGTAACTCGAGAATTTAACATCGCGACCAGAAACAATAGTCCTAGGCATGCCATGCAACCTAACGACTTCTCTAAAGAACAAATCCGCAATATTTGAAGCATCATCGGTTTTATGACAAGCTATAAAATGTGCCATCTTAGAGAATCTATCCACAACAACAAAAATAGAATCCCTCCCCTTCTTTTTCCTAGGCGACCCCAAAATAAAGTCCATAGAAATGTCAATCAAAGTTCTTTTTAAGAATAGCACCCAAAGGTGTTCCCAAAGTTCTATTGACAACTTCAGTTTGTCCATCCGTTTGAGCATGTCAAGTAGTAGAAAACAACAATTTTGTGCCAAGTTTAGCCCATAAGGTATTCCAAAAGTAACTCAAGAATTTAACATCGCGACAAGAAACAATAGTCCTAGGCACGCCATGCAACCTAACGACTTCTCTAAAGAACAAATCCGCAATGTTTGAAGCATCATCGGTTTTATGACAAGCTATAAAATGTGCCATCTTAGAGAATCTATCCACAACAACAAAAATAGAATCCCTCCCCTTCTTAGTACTAGGAAACCCCAAAATAAAGTCCATAGAAATGTCAATCCAAGTTCTTTTTAAGAATAGCACGCAAAAGTGTTCCCAAAGTTCTATTGACAACCTCAGTTTGTCCATCCGTTTGAGGACGACAAGTAGTAGAAAACAACAATTTTGTGCCAAGTTTAGCCCATAAAGTGTTCCAAAAGTAACTCAAGAATTTAACATCGCGACCAAAAACAATAGTCCTAGGCATGCCATGCAACCTAACGACTTCTCTAAAAAACAAATCCTCAATGTTTGAAGCATCATCGGTTTTATGACAATCTATAAAATGTGCCATCTTAGATAATCCCTCCCCTTCTTAGTCCTAGGCAACCCCAAAATAAAGTCTATAGAAATGTCAATCCAATTTCTTTTTAAGCATAGAACGCAAAAGTGTTCTCAAAGTTTTATTGACAACTTCAGTTTGTCCATCCGTTTGAAGATGACAAGTAGTAGAAAACAACAATTTTGTGCCAAGTATAGCCCATAAAGTCTTCCAAAAGTAACTAAAGAATTTAACATCGCGACCAGAAACAATAGTCCTAGGCATGCCATGCAACCTAACGACTTCTCTAAAGAACAAATCCGCAATGTTTGAAGCATCATCGGTTTTGTTTAGCCCATAAAGTCTTCAAAAAGTAACTCAAGAATTTAACATCGCGACCAGAAACAATAGTCCTAGGCATGCCATGCAACCTAACGACTTCTCTAAAAAAAATCATCAATGTTTGAAACATCATCGGTTTTATGACAAGCTATAAAATGTGCCATCTTAGAGAATCCCTCCCCTTCTTAGTCCTAGGCAACCCCAAAATAAAGTCCATAGAAATGTCAATCCAAGTTCTTTTTAAGAATAGAACGCAAAAGTGTTCCCAAAGTTCTATTGACAACTTCAGTTTGTCCATCCGTTTGAGGATGACAAGTAGTAGAAAACAACAATTTTGTGCCAAGTTTAGCCCATAAAGTCTTCCAAAAGTAACTAAAGAATTTAACATCGCGACCAGAAACAATAGTCCTAGGCATGCCATGCAACCTAACGATTTATCTAAAGAACAAATCCGCAATGTTTGAAGCATCATCGGTTTTATGACAAGCTATAAATGTGCCATCTTAGAGAATCTATCCACAACAACAAAAATAAAATCCCTCCCCTTCTTTGTCCTAGGCGACCCCAAAATAAAGTCCATAGAAATGTCAATCAAAGTTCTTTTTAAGAATAGCACGCAAAGTTGTTCCCAAAAGTCTATTGACAACTTCAGTTTTTCCATCCATTTGAGGATGACAAGTAGTAGAAAACAACAATTTTGTATCAAGTTTGGCCCATAAAGTCTTCCAAAAGTAACTCGAGAATTTAACATCGCGACCAGAAACAATAGTCCTAGGAATGCCATGCAACCTAACGATTGCTCTAAAGAACAAATCCGCAATGTTTGAAGCATCATCGATTTTATGACAAGCTATAAATGTGCCATCTTAGAGAATCTATCCACAACAACAAAAATAGAATCCCTCCCCTTCTTTGTCCTAGGCGACCCCAAAATAAAGTCCATAGAAATGTCAATCAAAGTTCTTTTTAAGAATAGCACGCAAAGTTGTTCCCAAAAGTCTATTGACAACTTCAGTTTTTCCATCCATTTGAGGATGACAAGTAGTAGAAAAAAACAATTTTGAGTCAAGTTTAGCCCATAAAGTCTTCCAAAAGTAACTCGAGAATTTAACATCGCGACCAGAAACAATAGTCCTAGGCATGCCATGCAACCTAACGACTTCTCTAAAGAACAAATCCGCAATGTTTGAAGCATCATCGGTTTTATGACAAGCTATAAAATGTGCCATCTTAGAGAATCTATCCACAACAACAAAAATACAATCCCTCCCCTTCTTTGTCCTAGGCGACCCCAAAATAAAGTCCATAGAAATGTCAATCAAAGTTCTTTTTAAGAATAGCACGCAAAGGTGTTCCCAAAGTTCTATTGACAACTTTAGTTTGTCCATCCGTTTGAGCATGTCAAGTAGTAGAAAACAACAATTTTGTGCCAAGTTTAGCCCATAAAGTCTTCCAAAAGTAACTCAAGAATTTAACATCGCGACAAGAAACAATAGTCCTAGGCACGCCATGCAACCTAACGACTTCTCTAAAGAACAAATCCGCAATGTTTGAAGCATCATCGGTTTTATGACAAGCTATAAAATGTGCCATCTTAGAGAATCTATCCACAACAACAAAAATAGAATCCCTCCCCTTTTTAGTACTTGGAAACCCCAAAATAAAGTCCATAGAAATGTCAATCCAAGTTCTTTTTAAGAATAGCACGCAAAAGTGTTCCCAAAGTTCTATCGACAACTTCAGTTTGTCCATCCGTTTGAGGACGACAAATAGTAGAAAACAACAATTTTGTGCCAAGTTTAGCCCATAAAGTCTTCCAAAAGTAACTCAAGAATTTAACATCGCGACCAGAAACAATAGTCCTAGGCATGCCATGCAAACTAACGACTTCTCTAAAAACAAATCCTCAATGTTTGAAACATCATCGGTTTTATGACAAGCTATAAAATGTGCCATCTTAGAGAATATTTCCCCTTCTTAGTCCTTGGCAACCCCAAAATAAAGTCCATAGAAATGTCAATCCAAGTTCTTTTTAAGAATAGAACGCAAAAGTGTTCCCAAAGTTCTATTGACAACTTCAGTTTGTCCATCCGTTTGAGGATGACAAGTATTAGAAAACAACAATTTTGTGCCAAGTTTAGCCCATAAAGTCTTCCAAAAGTAACTAAAGAATTTAACATCGCGACCAGAAACAATAGTCCTAGGCATGCCATGCAACCTAACGACTTCTCTAAAGAACAAATCCGCAATGTTTGAAGCATCATCGGTTTTATGACAAGCTATAAATGTGCCATTTAGAGAATCTATCCACAACAACAAAAATAGAATCCCTCCCCTTCTTTGTCCTAGGCGACCCCAAAATAAATTCCATAGAAATGTCAATCAAAGTTCTTTTTAAGAATAGCACGCAAAGTTGTTCCCAAAAGTCTATTGACAACTTCAGTTTTTCAATCCATTTGAGGATGACAAGTAGTAGAAAACAACAATTTTGTGTCAAGTTTAGCCCATAAAGTCTTCCAAAAGTAACTCGAGAATTTAACATCGCGACCAGAAACAATAGTCCTAGTCATGCCATGCAACCTAACGACTTCTCTAAAGAACAAATCCGCAATGTTTGAAGCATCATCGGTTTTATGACAAGCTATAAAATGTGCCATCTTAGAAAATCTATCCACAACAACAAAAATAGAATCCCTCCCCTTCTTTGTCCTAGGCGACCCCAAAATAAAGTCCATAGAAATGTCAATCAAAGTTCTTTTTAAGAATAGCACGCAAAGGTGTTCCCAAAGTTCTATTGACAACTTCAGTTTGTCCATCCGTTTGAGCATGACAAGTAGTAGAAAACAACAATTTTGTGCCAAGTTTAGCCCATAAAGTCTTACAAAAGTAACTCAAGAATTTAACATCGCGACAAGAAACAATAGTCCTAGGCACGCCATGCAATCTAACGACTTCTCTAAAGAACAAATCCGCAATGTTTGAAGCATCATCGGTTTTATGACAACCTATAAAATGTGCCATCTTAGAGAATCTATCCACAACAACAAAATAGAATCCCTCCCCTTCTTAGTACTAGGGAAACCCAAAATAAAGTCCATAGAAATGTCAATCCAAGTTCTTTTTAAGAATAGCACGCAAAAGTGTTCCCAAAGTTCTATTAACAACTTCAGTTTGTCCATCCGTTTGAGGACGACAAGTAGTAGAAAACAACAATTTTGTGTCAAGTTTAGCCCATAAAGTCTTCCAAAAGTAACTCAAGAATTTAACATCGCGACCAGAAACAATTGTCCTAGGCATGCCATGCAACCTAAGGACTTCTCTAAAAAACAAATCCTCAATGTTTGAAACATCATCGGTTTTATGAAAAGCTATAAAATGTGCCATCTTAGAGAATCCCTACCCTTCTTAGTCCTAGGCAACCCCAAAATAAAGTTCATAGAAATGTCAATCCAAGTTCTTTTTAAGAATAGCACGCAAAATTGTTTGTGGGGACCCGGACGCTAATCAAGTTCTTAATCATCATTGGGACTAATTAATCAATTATAAAACAGGGTCTAAATTTTTTTTTTTAAAATACAAAGCGGAAACGTAATGTAATTTACTCAAATTACATATTAAACATGAACATACAAATCTTGTGTTATCTACAAGAATTCCACTAGGTTCAACTACATATCAGTGCTGAATCCTATGTTGCTTCGAAGCCCGGATCTCCACGCTATCTAATCTTCTCTCATCCTCTTCTTGACCCTGATCCAGCCCCACCTGTTGTCATGCACACATACAAAACAAGACAACAGCCGGATAACTCCGGTGAGATATAAATATCCCAGTATAAACAATGTAAACATGCAGTCATATAAAAGCATATACGAAAGCATATAAGAATTATTCATAACATGTCTCAAATCAGAAACATAAATCCATATCAAACATTCAATAATCATGAATGGTATAAACAATGTAAATCAACATGTCATATCGGACTCACTCAACCGACGCGTCGTCTCAGACTCGACTCCACTGACGCGTCGTCTCAGACTCGACTCAATTCTATCCTAGGGATCCCGATGTCTGGATATAGGTAATTATATCGAATCTCAGTCGATAGGAATGAATCAATCCCTAAACGGCATCGATATAATTAATATCTCCAGTGTCTGGGCGAATCAGCCGCAGAATTGACGACTCAGTCAATAACCTGATGAATCAGCCGGTAATTAGGCGAATCAGCCAATAATCAGACAACTCAGCCTGTAATTAAGCGAATCAGCTTAAGTTTAGACGAATCAGTCAATCACCAAACGAATCAGCCGGTGACTAGGCGAATCAGCCTATAATAAGACGAATCAGTCAATAACCCGACGAATCAGACGGTGACTAGGCGAATCAGCCTATGACTCAACGACTCAGTAATCAATACATACAGTCAGTATCTAAGCAAATCAGTCAATGACTAGCGAATCAGCAGTCATTACATGCAGTAGCTATAAATCAATAGGCTACAAATATCAATCTTATCATACAGTAGCTATAAATCAATAGACTACAATCATAAGTCTCATCAATTGCAAATATCAATGCAATAAGTAAAAGTATGTGATTTAGGGAAACTCGAGTCAAACCTCACTCGAGTTGTGCAATCCCAACTCAACATTAATTTATACCTTTCTTTATGATACTCTCATTCTGTCGAAGTCTCGATCTCAAATCTGTCAATACTCAATCTGACAAGAACAATATCGAGGAGTATAATATCAATACACCACTCGAATCAATTCTGTTCTGCTCAATACTTAACCTAATTCAATATCGATGGCATAACGGTATCATATCAATATACCCAACAATACCATATCAATCAGATATTAATTCTAATATCTCATACTCGATAACAGCTCAATTCTGATATCAATTCTCAATCAACTCAACTATAAAAATCATAACAATTTCATATGGTATCTGTTCCTCAGTCCGGTTTCGATTATACGATGTCTAACATGCCAATAACATCAAATATGAATCATATCAGATTCTGACAATACCATAATTTCAAAACATATCAAAACGTAGCAAAACTTACGTCCAGTTGTAGCCTACGTCGATAGGAACACAGTACCGAAGTCGGATTCAAAATCTGACAGACGGATTTTGTAGAAATCACAAGTCTATGCTCCGAACTTGTTTTTCTTTCTTTCCTCAATTCCTTGCTTTGTTTCCTTCTTCTGAATCGTACAAAGGAATGTAGGTATATATATATATATATTGCATGTAAATCGTACGTGGCTTCTCCAAAATTTGCCAAAACACCACTCGCGCATATGCGCGCTTCATCTCGCGCATATGCGCCAAAGATTCTGGAGCTGTCGCGCATATGCGCGCATTTTCTCGCGCATATGCGCGAGGGCTTCTGGACCCCTCGCGCATATGCGCGTGTTTCTTCGCGCATGTGCGCCGGTCATTTCTTTTGAGATGTTCGGCCGAACATCTCGAGATGTTCGGTTGAACATCTTGGCTTATACTATAACGATGCCCGACCTCGTTATTTGAGTTCTTATAACCTCAATCATGTCAATAATCAATGTCTGATTATAATAATTAATTTTCGGGCATTACATTTCTCTTCCTCTTAGATCTTAGTTCGTCCTCGAACTCACAAGTAATCGATTCAGAAGAAATGTATATATAGAGTTTAAACCAAAACTCAAATATCTGATTCCGGTCTGGAATAAGAATTCACTAAGTATAATGTCATAATACTTCTCCAATCCTTCTGACAGATCTTGCCTTGTTGGTTATGCAACATCCGTATAAACCAATCCCAGTTCATCACATATCCGTACCATCTGCTATTATCAAAGACATCTACAGTCTTCAGCTTCGAATACCAATCGTCATCATCCGACGTTGGTTTCTTAAATCTGTCCATTCTGAACTATCTTCATCTTCCTTCGAATTGTCTTCAAATGAGATCTGTAGTACTCATCGTATACTGTCTTGTCTATAACTATCTCATTACTCATCTGATAATCTGATAGCTATTATCACGCAGTGATATTAAATCATATCAATTAGTGTTAACATACAGCACTAAAGCTGCATAGTGCTAACATCCAGCACTAAAGCTGTGCCAAGGTCTTCCATTAGCTGGATAGCCCATTCTGACTGCCTGTCAATCTGTAAAACAATCTAAGAGAGAGTTCATGATATACTCTATCATAAGTACACAATCAATCAAAAAATCACAATCTGATACATTCTATGGTGGCATTCTGATCTTTCTGACCACTTCTCTGACATCAATCTGTGTCATTTTGTCATGTTTGTACACTATCTGGTACAAACTGATAGTTATAGATTGAACAATCTGTCAATCTTAATCATATCATATTACAATCTGTAAAATGACGGTAATTTCATTACGAAGGCTATAGAAATGTACTTCCATTCCTATTTAGAGCTTCACAATTCTGTGATAAATCTTCTGATTTCTATCTTTCTATCTTTTCTGTTAGCGATTTAGACATATCAGTACAATTTCTGCCAACATTTTAATACATTTCTGTTATAACTGATCTCAATCACAACTATCTGTTCGAATACAATACAATCTCAATCGTCAGACTCAACACTGAATCCATGACTGTAAGCTTCTGACAATATCTATCCTTTCTGATTCGAACTATTTGATATACACAAATCAGTTAATAACATAAATTAAAGAAGAAATACCTACCTGGTATTCGGCTCTGACTATTACTATCAAGCTTTGCTGTACAATTCTGACACATCTGATATCACAGAATAATCAATCTCATACAACATACACAATCACATATCTGTTACTCTGATCGACACTCTGTTCTGATTATCGATATTGAGTTCTAAACATTCTAATCAGCTTTTTGAACTGCTATCGTTTCAAAATCAGCTCTTATTCGGACGATACAACATAATCTCCGTTGTCTACAATCAGTCTCAAATACGTATTCAGAATATCATCAATATTCAATCAAATTCAAAACATGCTAAACTCATAAATATATCATTTTCAGACATAAAAATCCTGAACACAATCTGTCTCAATCAGGATTCAAAATTTCAACAATTTCTACTATCATTTCAAGGCTAAACTCAATCTCTCTGAATTTAGATCTAGAATCTTATCTGGGGAAACATTCAATAACTTTCTTATCATTGGTAAATCAACCAACGATAGACTCAGCTGCAGTAAATCAACTGAATACATAAGGAGTCACTCTGCTCCTTTCTGTAATAATCGAGTCATAGATAGTACGAATATCAAAGGAATTCTCAGTCTAGAATTCTTATCATACAATATTCATCTCAGGTTCGATTCTCACCATCTTCTAGAATTAATCTATGGTAGCTCTGTACTGTACTTGATCAGCATATTAATATCAGTAATGCAGTTCTAAAATCATAGAACACCAGTACAATACCATCTACCACACGATCTAACTCGATCTCATTCTTATCCTACTGCAGTATACAAGATCTAACAGAAATCGCTGATACAAGATCTTTTCCCAAAGGAACAGAAACAAATACTACAGTAAATAGGGACTCAACAGATAATGCATGCATCAATGCAAATCTCTCAGAAATAAAAGTATATGAAGCACCAGTATCCCTCAATACATATGCAGGATAATTAAACAAATCAGTTACCTGCAACATCATCATCTGGTGCTTCCTGAGCCTGCTCCTCAGTCAAAGCAAATACTCTGGCCTGCTGTCTAGGAGGTTGGCCAACTGTCTGGCTTCCTCCTGGCCTCTGCTGTGACTGAGATGGTGCTGGCTGAAATGAAGGGACGGCAGCTGATCTTCTACTCCACTGTGCCGCTGGTCCAGATGGTTCAGCTCCCTGGGATCTTTGGGAACCCCTCTGTGGACATACTCTGGCAAAATGTCCCTGTTGCTTGCAGAAGTGGCAACTACCAAGTACTCCTCTGCATTGCTCAGTGGAATGTATCCCTCCACAATTTCCGCAGTAAATGCCGGTATAACTTTGCTGAGAATCGCTGGAGCTAGAAGAACTTCCGCCAGACTTCTTAAATTGCTTTCCTCTGGCCTTTAGAAAAACTTTCTTTCCAATACTGCTACTACCACCCTCGAATCGGGGAAGTGGTTGCTGTGGTCTCGACACTGGAGGAACAAATTCAGCTCCTCTCTGCCTTATCAGGCCCGCCTCAGCGCCCTTTGCTCTATTCATGGCATCAGCAAAGTTATTGGGTCGCCCTGTGTTCACCAATGTAAATATATCGGGATTCAAGCCATTGATGAACTGATCGGCCACGGCTTCGTCATTTCCAGCCACATGTGGAGCAAACTTCAACAAGGTAGAGAATTTAGTCACATATTCTTCAATGTTCAGCTGACCCTGTCTCAAATTGGCAAACTCCGCCCCCTTGTCTTTTCTGTACGATACTGGGAAGAATCTCTGATAAAACTCAGTATTAAATACATCCAAAGTAATAATCGTACCTCGTTGCTCCAAGGCCCTCTTCATTGTAACCCACCAGCTTTGTGCAACATCAAGCAACTGGTGCCCAATCAATTTAATCCGGCGCTCATCACTGTACTCCAGTGAATCAAACAGCAACTCAATGCTACCTAACCAACTCTCACACTCGACTGATGTCTCAGTACCTTTCAGAGTGGGTGGTTTGAATGACTGAAACCTCTTCAGCAAGGTTTCCATTGGAGTCGGTGTTACATCCATTGGAGGATTCGATGTACTACCCTGTTCTGGTATTCTTCTAGGAGGCATATCTGAAACTCAAAAGGATTAGTAATCCAATCCAGCACACCTGTTTCAATTCAGTCTCTCCTCCGATCATCTTACTGCTGATCGAGAATCAATTCAGATTCGTTCCCAATAATACATATTACAAAATCAAATCAGATAAATCAAGTAACATGTATTATATAAAACAGTACGACGTGCTAGCATTCACAAGCAAGGAAAGAAAATTCAATCTACCCCGCTCACTAGCCTCTTCTATCTCAATCTCAAGAATCTACAGTTCTAGTACCTACAGCTCTGATACCACCTGTTGTGGGGACCCGGACGCTAATCAAGTTCTTAATCATCATTGGGACTAATTAATCAATTATAAAACAGGGTCTAATTTTTTTTTAAAAAATACAAAGCGGAAACGTAATGTAATTTACTCAAATTACATATTAAACATGAACATACAAATCTTGTGTTATCTACAAGAATTCCACTAGGTTCAACTACATATCAGTGCTGAATCCTATGTTGCTTCGAAGCCCGGATCTCCACGCTATCTAATCTTCTCTCATCCTCTTCTTGACCCTGATCCAGCCCCACCTGTTGTCATGCACACATACAAAACAAGACAACAGCCGGATAACTCCGGTGAGATATAAATATCCCAGTATAAACAATGTAAACATGCAGTCATATAAAAGCATATACGAAAGCATATAAGAATTATTCATAACATGTCTCAAATCAGAAACATAAATCCATATCAAACATTCAATAATCATGAATGGTATAAACAATGTAAATCAACATGTCATATCGGACTCACTCAACCGACGCATCGTCTCAGACTCGACTCCACTGACGCGTCGTCTCAAACTCGACTCAACTCTATCCTAGGGATCTCGATGTCTGGATATAGGTAATTATATCGAATCTCAGTCGATAGGAATGAATCAATCCCTAAACGGCATCGATATAATTAATATCTCCAGTGTCTGGGCGAATCAGCCACAGAATTGACGACTCAGTCAATAACCCGACGAATCAGCCGGTAATTAGGCGAATCAGCCAATAATCAGACAACTCAGCCTGTAATTAAGCGAATCAGCTTAAGTTTAGACGAATCAGTCAATCACCAGACGAATCAGCCGGTGACTAGGCGAATCAGCCTATAATAAGAGGAATCAGTCAATAAACCGACGAATCATCCGGTGACTAGGCGAATCAGCCTATGACTCAACGACTCAGTAATCAATACATACAGTCTATCTAAGCAAATCAGTCAATGACTAGCGAATCAGCACTCATTACATGCAGTAGCTATAAATCATTAGGCTATAAATATCAATCTTATCATACAGTAGCTATAAATCAATAGACTACAATCATAAGTCTCATCAATTGCAAATATCAATGCAATAAGTAAAAGTATGTGATTTAGGGAAACTCGAGTCAAAGCTCACTCGAGTTGTGCAATCCCAACTCAACATTAATTTATACCTTTCTTTCTGATACTCTGATTCTGTCGAAGTCTCGAACTCAAATCTGTCAATACTCAATCTGACAAGAACAATATCGAGGAGTATAATATCAATACACCACTCGAATCAATTCTGTTCTGCTCAATACTTAACCTAATTCAATATCGATGGCATAACGGTATCATATCAATATACCCAACAATACCATATCAATCAGATATTAATTCTAATATCTCATACTCGATAACAACTCAATTCTGATATCAATTCTCAATCAACTCAACTCTAAAAATAATAACAATTTCATATGGTATCTGTTCCTCAGTCCGGTTTCGATTATACGATGTCTAACATGCCAAGAACATCATATATGAATCATATCAGATTCTGACAATACCATAATTTCAAAACATATCAAAACGTAGCAAAACTTACGTCCAGTTGTAGCCTACGTCGATAGGAACACAGTACCGAAGTCGGATTCAAAATCTGACAGACGGATTTTGTAGAAATCACAAGTCTATGCTCCGAACTTGTTTTTCTTTCTTTCCTCAATTCCTTGCTTCGTTTCCTTCTTCTGAATCGTACAAAGGAATGTAGGTATATATATATATATATTGCATGTAAATCGTACGTGGCTTCTCCAAAATTTGCCAAAACACCACTCGCGCATATGCGCGCTTCATCTCGCGCATATGCGCCAAAGATTCTGGAGCTGTCGCGCATATTGTTTGAGTAGGTGCCCGTCGAGCCAAGTGTTGGCCGAGTGTTCACAATGAAACTCTATGAATAAGCAATCTTTATTTTAATAATATTTGAAATTATTATTTTGGCAAATCTTTATCTGTATACCCATGCTAGCTGCATAGATAAAGCCTTTGAATATACAAATAGTAGAAAGAATATGAGATGCTCATATGATGAGTATCATGAAACTCATATTTGTAATACTGTATATTCTAAACGGTTCCTAGTCGATTCAGCCGCCACTAAGAAGGATATAGGCCGCTCGAGTTAAAGACTAGTATCTGCGATGTGAGTACCATGTTTCATTGGTAGGGGACATTGTGATGTCCGAACATGCAGATAGGTGCTCCTTGTAGAGTGCACTGAACAACCCTCCATAAAAGGACTTTCCAAGTGGTTCTCACTTATCGAGTGGAAAAGTCCTGGTTTATGGTTGTACAGAATTAGTCCTTATGACCCGGGACAACATTGAGACTCTATGTGCTAGAATTACACTTTGACTTGTTTACCGACTCTCATGGGGTCATCAGGTGGCAAGGTTGGGTGTTCTGTCGAAACACATAGGAGTCGATGCATTGTAGTCGGGGATTCACCGCTTACCTTCGGGTATGGATATCCTATGTGTTATCATGTGTATGTAGATCGAAATCTCTGGCCAGAGTATGGTTGTAATTATGAAAGGTGTTTCATAGATTACACCATCGATGCAACTACGACATGACACATAGTATCGATTCATTGACAACTCTCGATAAACCAATGGTTGTCGAATCGATCGGGATATATGAGTTGAAGGGACCGTACTGTACGCTAACCATAATTGAATGGTTCTTGCAGGCACTATCATTTGATACCTAGGGAATCATGTAAGCGATGCTGCTAGGCGTTTAACATGATTGGTTGGGTACTATCAGACTTGAGTTCTGACGTTCTTATTATCAAGGTGTTGATAAATAAGAATGGAGCAATTGGGGTATGCTCGTATAAGGACATGTTTAGTCCGAATCACATGGAGATGTGAACCCACGGCTAGTTGTATCAATGAACCATTGAGGGCCACACAAGTACTAGCTTTGTAAATCCCGATGAGAAGTAAAAATAGTTCAATGTGTTGAACGGCTTATAAAGGAGTTTATAAGCGTAAGGAAAATTAGAAGTATGACTTCTATAAAGGAGAAAATAGTTCAATGTGTTGAACGACTTATAAATGAGTTTATAAGTGTAAAGAAAAATAGAAGTATGACTTCTATGAGAGAAATGTAAATTTTGATTTATGGAAGTGTTCCTAAATTAAAATTTGGCCAAGAGAATAATGTATTTGAAAATTGTGATTTTCATAAACATTATTATGGACTAAATTAAATTAATTCAAGTGTTGAATTAATTAAACACTAGTGGGCCTAGTAGAGCCCAAATAATTAAATTAATTCAAGTGTTGGATTAATTAAATAATGTTGAGTCTTGTAGAGCTCAATTAAAATAATTATTTAAACTAGTGGGACTTGAGTAAATTCAAGTAATGTTTAATTAGTCTCAAATATGTTTGAGATAATTAAATTTAGTCCAAAGTTTTTAATTTGATTAAAAACTATATTATATGCATGCATGGGAGGTGAAGGGTTGGAGATTACTTTTTATTAAAATATTGGCATGGCATGCCACTTTATGGATCAACTTTTTGCAACCCCAAGAGAACTCATCCTCCCTCATTCTTGCACCTCCATGGCCGAAACTTCTCTCATTATTCTCTCCATTTTTCCTTCCTTTTGTGTTCTTCAATTTGTTGGAGAAAACACTATCTTCTCTTTGAAAAATCCTCACATTTTTCTAGTGCAAAATGTGAGGGGATCTACCTAGTTGGTGGTGGGCTTGATTGGAAGAAAGGAGTCCAAAAGAAAGGTGGAGCTTGTAGATTGTCTACTTTCAAGAGCTTTGTTGTTTGACAACAAAGTTGGAGCCATAATCAATCTCTTGAGATTGATAGGTATATTTTCTCAACACCCTATGCTTGAAAGTTGAGATTTTTGTATATGTTTGCACAACTAGTACATGGTGTTCAATTTAAAAAAAAAAAAAAAAATTTTATACCAAAATTTCGGTTTTCATGTTTTGAAAACACTTTTGTGCTTCCGTTGCGATTTTGAACACCGTATATCGATCCCTTTCAAGTGGTATCAAGAGCTAAGGTTACTAGTTTTTGTGCAACATATACAAGATATTATATTGAGGGCGATTTCTAACCGTTTGAGATGAAAATTTGCAACAAAACCGAGGCCTTCTTGTGGGGAATTTCGGGCAGCATGTTGCTGCCCGTTTCGGGCAGCTCGGGCTGCCCGAGGGCTGCCCATTTCGGGCAGCAAGGGCAGCCCGAGGGGCTGCCCGAACAGCCCCTAAAGTTTAATAAAAAAAAAAATTTTGCATGTTGGCCGGAATGTTGGCCGGAATCCGGCGACGGAACTCCGGCGACGGCGATGACGACTAGGGTTTCCAAAAGTGTTTTGGATTATCAAAGTGTCATGGGCCTTGAGTTGTTGGGCCATTAGATGGTCAACATATTTGTGAATTTTAAATGGGCCAAAATGTTTTTGGTGAAAAATAAGTTTTTGGGCCCTTAAGTTTAAAATTACAAAAGTTGCAAATTTTTCTCATAAAATAAATAATTGAAGTTGGACTTTAATTATTTATAGTAAATTGTGATTTATAAGAAATTCGGTTATAAATAAATTAATTGGAAAGTAGACAAAGGTGTTTGTATACTTTGTTAATTTAGTTTATAATCGTGGCGGTTAGTGATTGGATCAAGATATATAATATTGGATCAATTAATTATAGTGATAATTAATTGATGGTGTATGATATGTGATATTATGCATGAAGGATGATCAAAAGCCCAAGCCCAATTTGCTAGGTGTATGCTAGGATATTTGTGTTGTATGATTGTAATAATTATCAATTTAAAGTGGGCTTGGTTTATGGCCCGTTCCCACCCCCCATGAGATGTATCCCTATGTGCCATGGATATTTAATTGTAAATATTAGAATAGTGGAAGATCAAGATTGGAAGATGGTGGCCTTGGTGATTATGAAGATCGAAGACATGTAATATTGGATGCTAATGTAATAATGTAGTTGCATTTGCATCCCGTGCATTTACCCTAGGATTGGACCTAGGCCCGTGTTTAGCTCACACGGGCCATTAGTATTGGGGCGATTGATCATCCTTGTTTTGTTTACTGTTTATAATATATGCATGATATGTTATAAATAATGAGTATGTGCGTTATTATTATGATAATAACAAAGTTGCATGAATCCGGCAAACATACGATCAAACATGGCGAGCTTTTAAAATAAAATTAATGATGAGACCTTTCAAAATTAAAAACCCTCATTTTGAATAAGATTCAAAATTAATATCAAGCCCGAAAAGGGGAATTATAAATTTGTTTATAATTTCCTTGTCTTCCATCGACAATGGGTGCATGATGAACGCTACCCGTACTCGGGGCTCGGCTCATATTATTGGGGGGAGCCTTGGGTGCCGGAAAGCTGTGACATCCATTGACATGGTGATGTGAACTACGTGGAACTCCCATGATTTCGGCTCATATTATTGAGGGAACTCATGGCGACCGTCCATTAAGGTTCAACATCGATGGGTAAGGCTTGACACGTGAAGATGAACGACGTCATATTATTGGGTCCTAATCAAACGTGAGACAAAAGTTTACGTTAGAGGGTTGCATTGTGATGCAATTGGAAACTACCTTTTAGGAATTGTGATTGGCTGATATATTCGGGATCATAATTCGCTAATTGGACCTTACGTACCTACTGAGGAAAGGAGTTTCCCGTTTTCACTAGAGGGTAGTGAAAGATGTCAAAACAGTGGGAGTAAATATTTATGAAGTAAAAGTCCATACTTTATATCTTACCAAATATTTAAAATAGTCATCAACATTTATCTGTTTTACTTTTCAGTACAAATTTGACAATGTCTTCGATTCGCAATCCGATATCTGCTAATACTCGACAAACACATATTAACTGGACCTAATTACCTCACTTGGCTAAGAAATTTAAAAATAGTCTTGAATTCGGAAAGGGTAACATATACACTGACTCAGTCGCCCCCTGTTGAGGCTCCGACTGACTGCAATCCTGAGGAATTGCAGGCTTACAAGGAATGGTGTGACCATGACTTGATAGTCAGGTGTTATATGCTGACTTCTATGAACGATGAGCTACAGAGGCGTTTTGAGGGTGCAAAGAGTGCTGCTGACATTCATTTGCATCTCAAAGAGCTCTTTGGAGAGCAAACGCGTCCTCTTAGGCATGCTACCGTCAAGGAGCTGATCACTTTGCGCATGCGAGAGGGGACCTCGGTCCATGAGCATGGCCTAAAGGTGATCGGGCTCGTGGACAAGCTCGTTGGCATGGATCTGATCTTGCCTTCGGAGTTGACCACCGACGTGTTGCTGTTATCGCTGCCTAGCTCATTTGATCCTTTTGTGGTGAACTTCAACATGAACAAGATGGAACCGACCCTTGAGGAGTTGGTGAACATGCTTGTTACGTTTGAATCCACCATCAAGAAAGAGAAGTTGGTTCTTTATGTGGGTTCTTCATCTGGTACGAAGATTGATCCACATGGGAAGGGAAAGAAGAGTTCTTTCCAACGTCCCAAGAAGAACGTGCCCTTGTTGAGGCAATCTCCGAATCCCTGTTGAGGCAGCCAGACCAGTTAAGGCTGACAAGACTGATGATGTATGTCATCACTGCAAGAAGCCTGGACATTGGAGGCGTAATTGCAAAGAATATCTTGCCCAGAAAGTGTTCTGGAAACGGTATGTTCTAAATTGAAGTAAACATTTAATTAACTCTACTTCTTGGTTATTGGATACTAAATGTTGACTCACATCTCTGTAATGTGTTACAGGTGATGGGAAGAAGTAGGAAGCTTAGGGAAGGTGTGACCTTCTTGAGGATGGGCAATGGAGCAAGAGTTACTGCCAAGACCTTAAGATATGTTTACTTATTGTTGAACAATAGTTTTAAGTTAATTAAGAGATGTTTTGTTTGTACCTTTTTGATGAAAAACATTATTTCCATTTCTATTGTGATAAAGATGGATATTCTTGTTTATTTAGCAAAGGATGTTTGCAACATTTACAAGAATGAATGTTTAATTGGTACTTGAAAACTTGAAAACGATCTCTATAACTTAAAATTAAAAGATATTCTACTAAATGTCCATTCAAAGGCACACACCATATGAGATATGGATGGGTAAGCCTCCCAAATATTCTTATCTTAGAATATGGGGAGACCTGCTTATGTGAAGCAGTTAGTGGGAGATAAATTGGATTGTTGATCCATTTTATGTTACTTTGTGGGATATCCAAGGAATTAAGTTGGATATCATTTCTATCATCCCCAAGAAACAAAAGTGTTTGTTTCTAGGAATGCAACCTTTTTGGGAAAAGGATTTTCTATTGGATAGAAAAAGGGAGATGATAGAACTCGAAGAGGTTCGAGAGAAACCCACAATTATAGAACCCACACCCGATGAGCCAAGAGAGGAGATACAAGCTCCTAGCAGATACGAGAGAGTCTCGAGACCACCTATGAGGTATGGTCAGCTTCTTGAAGAAGGCCATGATGAGCCTAACCATGGATGTGATCCATGGACCTTCAAGGAAGCGTTATCTGATGCCGATTCATCCAAGTGGCTTGAAGCAATGGAATCTGAGTTGAATTCCATGCATTCGAACCAAGTGTAGGATCTTGTGGATCCACCTGAGGGAACTGTTCCCACAGGGACTTGGGGCGGATGGGAAGGTATTAACCTTCAAGGCGCGATTGGTGGCAAAAGGATGTACTCAAAGACAAGGAGTTGACTTTGAGGAAACCTTTTCCCAATCGCAATGTTCAAGTCCATAAGGATTTTGCTAGCCATAGCTGCATGGTATGACTATGAGATATGGCAGATGGATGTTAAGACAGTCTTTCTTAATGGGGATTTTAAGAAAGTTATTTACATGTCTCAAACCTGGAGGGTTTACATCTATCGGAAGTAAGCATATGGTATGCAAACTTCAAAGATCTATTTATGATCTAAAACAGGCATCTAGGAGTTGGAACCTCAGATTCGACAGTACAATCAAATAGTTTGATTTACTAAGAATCCTGAGGAACCCTATGTGTATAAGAGGGTCAGTGGGAGTGTTGTGACATTCCTGGTGTTGAATGTTGATGACATTCTACTCATTGGGAATGATGTAGGAATGTTGCAATCAACTAAGATATGGTTAGCGAGTAGGTTCTCGATGCAGGACTTGGGTGAAGCATCTTTTGTATTGGGATACATATCTATAGAGATAGATCGAGAAGATTGCTTGGTCTCACCCAGTCCACATACATTGATACCATCGTGAAGCGGTTCTCGATGGATGAGTCCATGAGAGGACATCTACCAATGTGTCATGGCGTGTCCCTATCCAAGTCTGTCTCCTTGAGACAGATGCAGAGATAGTGGCGATGACACGCATTCCGTATGCTTCGGCAATTGGTAAGCATCATGTATGGGATGATATCTACACGTCCTGACGTGGCGTTTTCACTATGTGTAGTGAAAGATATCAATCGAACCCCTGGTCTTCCACACCTAGAAAGCTGTGAAAGACATCCTCAAGTTGTGAGAAGGACCAATAAGTTGTTCTTGGTCTATGGGGTAGAGAACTGAAATTGGAAGGCTATACCGACTCTAGCTTCCAAAGCGATATCGATAACTCGAAGTCAACCTCTAGTTTTGTATTCATGCTCAACGGTGCTGCTGTCTCTTGGAAGAGTTCCAAGCAAGACAATAATACGGATTCCAGCACAGAGGCCGAATACATTGCTGCATCAGATGCAGCAAGAGAGGCTGTTTGGATAAGGAATTTCGTCCAAGAGTTGGACGTCATTCCTAATGGAATTGCTCCTATCCCGGTGTTGTGTGACAACACGGGAGCTATAGCTCAAGCAAAGGAGCCAAGGTCTCATCAGAAATCCAAACTAGTACTGAGAAAGTACCACATCCTCGGAGAGATTGTGGAATGAAGAGTAGTGTCTATTGACAAAGTCGGCTCCGCAGATTATGTTGTTGATCCACTAGCTAAGCCTTTACCTGGACCATTATTCGACAAGCATCGCGAATCAATGGGTTTTAAGCATATGGGTAGTTGGCTCTAGTGCAAGTGGGAGATTGTTAGAGTAGGTGCCCGTCGAGCCAAGTGTTGGCCGAGTGTTCACAATGAAACTCTATGTATAAGCAATCTTTATTTTAATAATATTTGAAATTATTATTTTGGCAAATCTTTATCTGTATACCCATGCTAGCTGCATAGATAAAGCCCTTGAATATACAAATAGTAGAAAGAATATGAGATGCTCATATGATGAGTATCATGAAACTCATATTTGTAATACTGTATATTCTAAACGGTTCCTAGTCGATTCAGCCGCCACTAAGAAGGATATAGGCCGCTCGAGTTAGAGACTAGTATCTGCGATGTGAGTACCATGTTTCATTGGTAGGGGACATTGTGATGTCCGAACATGCAGATAGGTGCTCCTTGTAGAGTGCACTGAACAACCCTCCATAAAAGGACTTTCCAAGTGGTTCTCACTTATCGAGTGGAAAAGTCCTGGTTTATGGTTGTACAGAATTAGTCCTTATGACCCGGGACAACATTGAGACTCTATGTGCTAGAATTACACTTTGACTTGTTTACCGACTCTCATGGGGTCATCAGGTGGCAAGGTTGGGTGTTCTGTCGAAACACATAGGAGTCGATGCATTGTAGTCGGGGATTCACCGCTTACCTTCGGGTATGGATATCCTATGTGTTATCATGTGTATGTAGATCGAAATCTCTGGCCAGAGTATGGTTGTAATTATGAAAGGTGTTTCATAGATTACACCATCGATGCAACTACGACATGACACATAGTATCGATTCATTGACAACTCTCGATAAACCAATAGGTTGTCGAATCGATCGGGATATATGAGTTGAAGGGACCGTACTGTACGCTAACCATAATTGAATGGTTCTTGCAGGCACTATCATGTGATACCTAGGGAATCACGTAAGCGATGCTGCTAGGCGTTTAACGTGATTGGTTGGGTACTATCAGACTTGAGTTCTGACGTTCTTACTATCAAGGAGTTGATAAGTAAGAATGGAGCAATTGGGGTATGCTCGTATAAGGACATGTTTAGTCCGAATCACATGGAGATGTGAACCCACGGCTAGTTGTATCAATGAACCATTGAGGGCCACACAAGTACTAGCTTTGTAAATCCCGATGAGAAGTAAAATAGTTCAATGTGTTGAACGGCTTATAAAGGAGTTTATAAGCGTAAGGAAAATTAGAAGTATGACTTCTATAAAGGAGAAAATAGTTCAAATGTGTTGAACGGCTTATAAATGATGTTTATAAGTGTAAAGAAAAATAGAAGTATGACTTCTATGAGAGAAATGTAAATTTTGAATTTATGGAAGTGTTCCTAAATTAAAATTTGGCCAAGTAGAATAATGTATTTTGAAAATTGTGATTTTCATAAACATTATTATGGACTAAATTAAATTAATTCAAGTGTTGAATTAAGTTAGACACTAGTGGACCTAGTAGAGCCCAAATAATTAAATTAATTCAAGTGTTGGATTAATTAAATAATATTGAGTCTTGTAGAGCTCAATTAAAATAATTATTTAAACTAGTGGGACTTGAGTAAATTCAAGTAATGTTTAATAGTCTCAAATAGTGTTTGAGATAATTTAAATTTAGTCCAAAGTTTTTAATTTGATTAAAAACTATATAGTATGCATGCATGGGAGGTGAAGGGTTGGAGATTACTTTTTATTAAAATATTGGCATGGCATGCCACTTTATGGATCAACTTTTTGCAACCCCAAGAGAACTCATCCTCCCCTCATTCTTGCACCTCCATGGCCGAAACTTCTCTCATTATTCTCTCCATTTTTCCTTCCTTTTGTGTTCTTCAATTTGTTGGAGAAAACACTATCTTCTCTTTGAAAAATCCTCACATTTTTCTAGTGCAAAATGTGAGGGGATCTACCTAGTTGGTGGTGGGCTTGATTGGAAGAAAGGAGTCCAAAAGAAAGGTGGAGCTTGTAGATTGTTTACTTTCAGAGCTTTGTTGTTTGACAACAAAGTTGGAGCCATAATCAATCTCTTGAGATTGATAGGTATATTTTTCTCAACACCCTATGCTTGAAAGTTGAGATTTTTGTATATGTT